>NW_027467038.1:197500-345000 GCF_046128005.1 Genypterus blacodes | reverse complement strand
TCTGCTGCCAGAGCAAATATAAAAGAATATCTGCAGAGTCAACAGCACAGTGAAGGTGAGGTTATTCTGGACCTAAACTACACAAACCTCTCGTGTTTGAGTGGAAAGCACAGAGGCTCCATCAGGCGGCGAGCATACGACCGGAAACGTGACACAGGAAATCATTTCAGCCTCAACGGTCTTCAGCTGATAATCCTCGATATGGAATCCTCCTCTTCCTCTTTGTCTCTAAGGACGAACAGTGAACACAGTTAGATTTAGTATCAGATCATATCATTACTTAAGTGAAATCAGGGCTAAAATCACTCAGGTGAGAAACAACTTATAGTTTGTGTTTACAGACTGAATTAAAGGGGAATCTGAATTCATACGGTTCCATACGGAGCCACAGAAATGCGTCTGACGGCCTCTTTGATCATCTGGCAGTGGAAGCGTCTCTGCGTTGGGTCGCTTCCCGAAAAAAGGTTGAACTTTTAGCCCAGCCTTGTCTGAATAAATCCTCATTTAAAAAGAGACATTAAAAATAATGAGGCCTCGCCCCCCCAACCTTTAATCTTGTGTGTGAGAGGCTGCAGCAGTAAATCCCCTCTTCTCCCTCCCTGTTAGACGGATGCTGCCTCCACACACACACACACACACACACACACACACACACACACACACACACACACACACACACACACACATTCACACACACACACACACACACACACACACACACACACACACACACCCTGCAGTTAACCTGCCCTTTGCTTCTTTCTTTCCACTAACTCCCGCTGGAATCTTCCTCTCTCTCTCTCTTCCCCCCCCCCCTCTACCCGTCCCTACTTCCAGCTTACACTTGCTATTATCTCAGAAATAACAACCATTGTCTATTGTCATATTATTAGCACAGGGAAATTGTGCTTTTATTGCAGAAAGGCAGTGTTTGCTCTCGGTGTGTGTCAGCGGTTTGCTTGCTCTGGCAAAGACCAGTCCTCCCCTCGCTAATTGCCTTCTACCGATGACTTAATTACAATGAGGTTTTGGGTTTCTGGATCAGAGGGGGCTCTTTCCCTCCGTCTCTCCATCCCCAACTGTATCCTTCCTGCCTGAGTCAGTGAGTGTCACATTTGGTTACAGCGGATTGAAACTGCTGCGATTCCTGCGAGAACACAGTTTCCTCTAAAAAAGGGGGCTACTGTTCCAAAGCTGTAATTAGAGCTGTGGATGTATATGTGTGTGTGGATATGCATGCGTGTGTCCAAACAGGCTATTGTGTGTACATGTGGCAGTGTGTGTGTGTGTGTGTGGTGTGTGTGTGTGTGTGTGTGTGTGTGTGTGTGTGTGTGTGTGTGTGTGTGTGTGTGTGTGTGTGTGTGTGTGTGTGTGTGTGTGTGTGCATGGCTGCGTGCATGCTGAGCGGCAGGCTTGATGCCCTGGCAGAGGAGTGTGGTAAATGTGGTTCTGGAGTCGGTACAGTAAAAACATCTCGGCTCCATCAGTGTCAGAAACAATCAGCGAGGACCAAACCAGCTGCCACCCTGACGTACACACACACACACAGACACACACACAACCTCCTCCACTGCAGCACTGCAGGAATAATCTTCCTCACTGAGGCCTTGACGAAACCGAACAGTTATCTGAAGGAATATCAGTGTGTTGTGAGGGTGTGTGTGTGTGTCTCTGTGTGTGTGTGTGTTGGATTGAAGCGCATCTGTTAAACAAACTATCTGATAACATCCAAATAACAAAGTCATTATCATAATGTGGATTCCTTTAAATCAAGACACCAGATGCCATAACTTTGTGTGTGTGTGTGTGTGTGACGTTTTGCCCAGAATTACTCAGAATTCATAACAGGAAATCATCAGCAACACATCAGTTTAAACCAAATTACATCTGGATTTACTGTCCCTCTGCACTCGGATCTTGTTGTATTTTTGGAGACGTTTTATAGTAAACATGGTTGTCTAGCAACAAACACAGATCGATGGTTGTCCGGTAAAACAAAATGAAAATGAAGAGAATTTTTTTTAATTATTTTAAGTAACTTCAAATGAAAATACTTTAAATGTGTTATTTAATTGATCTGATTAGACAATTATATTATTTCTATCAGCAATATTTTTTCTTAGGTCATTTAAAAAATATTCCATGAACAATTTGAATTTTCCGATTGTTTTTATATAATTTTCATCCATTTGTAATGAGAACAAATCCCATTCTTGTGACGGTTTACAGATAAATGTAGCTAAATTATTTGGAATATTTATATTTCAAAAATCATTTTATATTATTACAGTTATTATAATTATATTCTGGAATAAATTCATCCTCAATGACGACAATGTTGGATTCTGAAAACTCAAATTGTTTAAATCCAAACGATCAGTGAGTTTTCAGATTGAAGGCTTTAATATTCAATCAATTATAATTCCAATAATTTGTCATGGAGTAGCTCCAGTCACCACAGAGGCCATCTGTGACGCATTTAAAGACATAAATGCCTGTAAAACTACGTATTTAAATGTAATTTATCCTTTAGCTTCATTAAAACATCTTGGATCTCGTGCAGTAGATTTCCTGTAATAAGGAGCCTTAAATATTTATGCAGTGAGAAGCTTTATTTCAGTAACATGCATCCATTACTGTGTGTCAGCTGTAGTTACCCTGACACATGTATGCAGGCCAACATGGACACCAATTATCCCTGCAGCTCACCTCCTCTGGAAGTATCCATGGAGACTAATTGACTGATTTGCGTTGCTGAGGCCAGATCGTTTACCTCTCATTGGTACGGAAGATCAAATCCCTCACTGAGAACCTGGAATGACTGACAGCCGCTCTGACATGAACCTGTTGGATCTGCGTTCATGGCATCGTCTTCCTGGTTTGGGATTGATGGTATGAGGTCATGCTGTAATGAAGCGCAGGCCGATCTTTGGATCCCAAACACAACGTGTGCCATGAAAGTGATGCATATGCATGCGCACACTGCAGACATGCCTCCATCCTTTTGATCCTCTCCTTCTCTTTGAATGTTCTCCATCATCTGCCCTCTTTGCTCCCTCACACTTCCCTGTGTGTGTGTGTGTGTGTGTGTGTGTGTGTGTGTGCGCTCACTTTACCCACCAACACATCTCATTTAGTTTACCACTCAAATCTGCACCATACTGCTATTTGAAAAAGTGATTTAAGGCAAAGTATTATACACAACTGCAAGTATTCAAGGGTCTATTTTCTAAATTTTCCGATGTATCAAAGCTAAAATATGTAACTTACACCTTTATGTAGAATTAGCTTAAAGTCTCATTACATCCTACACAAAGTCAGGCCAACATACAAGCTAGCTATACAGCAGCAGACTATTTACAGTTAAATTGCACATTTTCAGGGAACTTGCGTCTTTCGGGACACTGAGATTGACTTCTTGTGGCTCCTCAGCTTGAGAACCTGACATGTTTTATTGTCGCCTAACAAGAAATCATTGCCAGTTTGTAGCAGCGATGCTAGTTGGCAGCTAGCTAGGAATGCTGGCAACTCAAAGAATACACAGAAGCTGGAGTGTGAAAAGTCACAGCGCGTCTCTGAGTGGTTTTTATCTTCACATTTAAGTGGAGTTTGTGAAGATTGAAGCTGAAGGAGGTTCTGATTTTAAAATGGCTGATGGTGACTCATTATTAATCACATTATGGCTCCGTCACTCGCTGGTGTCACCGAGCTGGACGCTAATACTCGTGCTTCTCCGAGGCCAATGGGTCATACATCTTCTTCATTGGTTCTGTTGGCTGTCGTCTTTGCTGCCAGAGCCTGGCGGAGTGTGTGTGTTTGCGTCTGTGTGAGCTCATCTCTCTCTGCCGCCTCTTCCAAGAAGGCGGCCTGAGCTGTGACAGAAGCGGCAGCTGTCTTCACGCTCCATTAGCGTCCCGCCGCATCTGGGCTGGACACGAGTGGAGGAGACTCAGGCCACAGGCCACTTCCCTCCTGCCTCACACACTCACACACTCCCAGGTACTCAGAGAGTGCAGAGGAATCTAGAGAGTTTGGAAGTGCGGATGAAGTTAAGGACAAAATGTGGAGGAGGAGAAAGTGAAGGGGGGGACAGTAAACAGTAAATGTGTCCCAGCAGTGAAGGAGGTGAAGGAGCTGTGGGCTTCAGATTTATGGCCTTCAGCAGCTTCCTGCTCGCTCTCCCTCCTCTCCACTGGAGGCTCCAGCTTGACTTGTGGCAGGGAGTCAAAAATGTGCAGCACTCGCACTCGCACACACACAGACACACACACACAGACACACACACACACACACACACACACACACACACACACACCTTCAGTACCTTTACTTCTGTAGCTCCTTCAGTATTGTTGTTCTATTCGTACGATTATACAGATTTATCTGACTGTACATTCTCCTCTCCTCTCCTCTCCTATCCTCTCCTCTTCTCTTCTCTTCTCTCCTCTCTCCTCTCTTCTCTTCTCTTCTCTTCTCTCCTCCTCTCCTCTCCTGAGGTCACTTTCATGGTCCATAACTTTTACAGAAGAATCAGTCACAGTGAGCTTAAACTTCAGCACCTTGTGCGATAAAAGCGAAAGTCATTAGTGTCGAGGACGGCAGCGAAAACCTGCATTTTCTCCCCCCAAAGGAGGAGAAAGAGGTGCAGTAAGGGGGTCACGCTCCATTTGGGAGTAGCGTTAAATCAGCACATGGGGGGTGCGCTGGGGGTCTCGTGGGAGGCATGCAGAGGTTGTGTGTGAAGGACAAAGGTTTCCCACCTGCTCAGGGGGGCCACAGTGCTGCGGTGCCTAATGAGCGTCAGATAAAATGGTGCTGAGCCGACCTGAGAAGTGGAGCGAGATGAGGACAAAGTGCCTGTAAGTGTTGCATTCGGTCCGATCGCTGATTTCATGCATATTTTAGAGGCTTGGGAGAGGAGAAGCTGCAGCCAGGTCGGTGTTTTATGAGGCAGCATTCACCCGACAGGAGAGAATTCCAAAGAACACCCAGAATCTTCACAAACGTAGAGAAAGAAAGAGGGAAATATGAACCATTGTGATGTCCGATGGGGATATCCAGTGTCTTCCCTCATTCCCACAATCAGGAAGGAGGAAGAGAGAAACGCTCTCTGTCTTTTCCTGCCTGCAGGGCCAAATTAACTCCTCTAAGCTTCTAATCATCTAATCGTCAAGCGTTTGTTTGTTTTCCCAGCTCAGATGTGCCGACCTGAGTGAGTTCTGTTCTAATACGGGCTGGGTTAAGATCTTCACAGGAGCGGAGTGATCGACTTCATCGCAGAGGCCGGCGGCTTAGTGTGAATCGCAGCCACGGAGGAGTGTGACTGAGTCCAGTGCAAACTCCGTCCCATTGTCTCGCTCTGACAGCAGCAGCCCATCCCTGTCAGCCTCGGGCCAGCAGATACGTGAACCCAAAACACCGCCGATCCGCCGCTCTCATAGAAACCAAACTCGCGGGGTAAATAGACTGGAGGTGATGTTTGACATGAGCGGGGAGGGATTTCGGGATCAGTCTCGCGTGTTTCCGATGCTCGTCCTCGCCCATCCCCCCTCCTTCCATCACTCTTCGTGAAAAGGAGACTGGGTTAAGTAATGGCGGGATGTAGAAACAATGGCGGGCAAAAGGCGGCGCAGAAACCTGATTATGCTTTGCAAACTGTTGCACAATTGATTTTTACAGCAAAGTGAGTAGCAGGAGGAAGAGGACGAGGAGGAGGAAGAGGAGGAGTGTTGTGTTTACCAGCTCAGAAAGAACCTTTAGGCCGGTGGAATCTACTTTCCCACTCGCCACCGCTCGATAAAAACAAAACAACCTCTCAAGTGAAAGCAAAGATTTTCCGTCTTTTCCCCAAAAAGTGTAAATCCACTTAGTTCCAGGAGGAATCTTCGCTCGTTTCCCGTCCGTTCACACACCAGGTTCTCAGAGGCACAAGCCCCTGGTGAACATTGAAGCGATTCAGGCGACGCAGTTTGTTTTCCTGTCCGGCTCAGCGGAGAACAACAGAAATGTACACGATGCATTCACTGCCCGGCCTGAACCATCCGTCCAAACACCATACTGTCCTCTGAGTGTGTATTATGTTGTCACACAGCGGAGCGTTGTTTGCGTAGAGCGAGGTGTGTGTGGGTGTGTGTGTGTGTGTGTAACCGGCACGGCACGGCTCACTAAAGCTGTCAGTCCCTCACGCTATTAAGACAGCTGCTCTTAGTGTGTATTGTTCAGCGCGGAGCTACGGGGACCTGACAGGCCCAAAGGAATCTTTATTCACCCTGAAGAGTCTTTCAGCGCCGCGGCCCTGAATGGGACCTGCCAGCGTCATCCGCCACCCATGGCATTTTTATGGCATAGCTCACATACACACTAACACACACACACACACACACACACAGCGCGCTCTCAACGGGCTCTCCGTGCCTCTAAGCGGACTCCCTTTATTTCACCGCTGTATGTCAGCTGGTGTTTTCCCATCCACGTGAAATGGATGAGATCTTTTCCAGGCACTTCCACTTCATCCAGGAATTACTCACGCAAACACTCGCACGCTTGAGAAAGAGCGACGAGCACGCAAGTAAAGACAAATGGGCAGGAGGGAGAATCTCACTCTCCCTCTGCACACACACACACTTTCAGACACACACACACACACCTCAATACACACCACTCAGACAAAAGACCCTTGATTACTCAGCAAATGGATGCACCGCTGATCACAGGCCCGGCCTTTTACAAACTGCCCTATTATGCGGTCTCAGCGTGGGGTGGAAGTATTGCAGGGGCCCAAGGCAGTGTGGTTGTGGAGGGCTGACTCTGTGTGTGTGTGTGTGTGTGTGTGTGTGTGTGTGTGTGTGTGTGTGTGTGTGTGTGTGTGTGTGTGTGTGTGTATGTGTGTGTGCATGCGCGGGCTAAGGCTGCGAAGTGCTCCCATGCTGCGCTGCCTAACGAGAGGGCAGGTCAGCCATTAAATGGGCGCTAATGCGGGAAATTGGAGGCCATTAGGCTTCTCTTTGTTGTTGTGCCTCTGTGTGGCTGGTTAGACTCTTGAAATAGGAAAAGGCCTTATTAGCCCCCACATGGAGAGAGTGAATACATGAGCCGCTGAGCCCCGAGTGGAGCCGCTGCAGAACATGGCCCTCAACACGCCCAGGCACACGCTGGCAGAGCCGCCTCAGCCGGAGCCAAATGCATCCGCCGTTGTTTATGTAAAGAAATAAATGTTAGATTCCAGATTTCATCCGTTTGGCAACTTCTTCCACCAAGTAGCGTCTATGGTTCTAAAACCAAAGAGGAAACACGACGCCTGTGTGTAAATCAACAACTCAGGGATGCAAAGTTTCCTTCATATACACAGAAAAATGAGAGGAGAAACTTTTCAAAATTCAGAGACACGTTACACATCGTGCACACTGACACACGACAACAAGCAGCATCGGTTACAATAAAGACAAAATTAAATAAGATAAAATTAAAAGTGTGTGTGTGTGTGTGTGTTTGTGTGTGGGTGTATGTGTGTGTGTGTGTGTGTGTGTGTGTGTGTGTGTGTGATTTACATGCATCTTAACTCTGGGAGGTTTACTGTGAAATAAAGTGTTGAGAGGAAAAGAGGAGGAAAATATAAACAGCTGGCAGGAAAACGTGTAAATAAAATCTGTTTGTAGGAAAATAGTCTGAAAGTTTAATCTGCCGCTCAGATTCCTGCAGGAGTCATGAATATTCTGCACGGTTTGGTCTGAATTCACACAGAATCCTGTATCAGGTTCATCAGCTCTCTCTCTCACACACACTCTCTCTCTCTATCCGTACGGTTCGGGGCGAGCCTATTAAAAACACATTGTGCCTGTGAAACATGGCCTTCTTTGGGAACAGCTGAGATCCAGAGTTTAGCCGGGGTCACCAGAGATGGAGAAGGAGAAGGACAGAGAGTGTGTGAGCCTCTGTGAGCCTGTGTGTGTGTGTGTGTAAAGAGGGAAAGAGAGAGGGTTAGAGGGCTCACAGGGGGGCCAAGTGTTGCAGCTAATTGGCTGCAAAAAGGAATTAAATTAGCCTGATATAATCTGTGCTGTGCTGTGTGTGTGTGTGTGTGTGTGTGTGTGTGTGTGTGTGTGTGTGTGTGTGTGCTCCATCCTCCTCCTCTCCCTCAGTCACCTAATCCTCCACACACACACACACACACACACACACATACACTCTCTCTCCCTCTCTTTTTCTATCTTTGTTTTGTTTGTGTTACTTCTCACTTCTATCTCTCTGGTGTATTCTACTCTCACACACTCCACACATAAACCCGCAGCGTAAACGAGGGAATGAAACTGAAATGGATCTAAAACGAGGTTTATAAGGCCGATCTTGGTTGTTGTGAGCACTTAGAGCGGTTTGTTTCCAGGGGCTGTCACTGACTCACTGGGATTCATCCGTCTTCATTTGGTCGTTGTGTTTGGTTTTCCAAGTTTCACAATTTCAAAAGATTCCACCAAAGCTTTGAGAAAAATGGGAGATCAAACCAACGTGTCGCAGTTTTGTTTTATAGGTTTAACCATTTACCATTTTTAATTCTTAAATCTATTTTCCAATTTGTGCAAAAGTGAGGCATTACAGTTTCAAGTTATTAAGCAATTTGGAGGAGTTTAGTTGGAAAGTAGAATCAATGACTTTGATGGGAATGATTTCTTAACCTTGTGAGATTGTGAAGTGTTTTCATTTTTACAATCAAGATTATAAACTTTGTCTCAATCCTGATACATTACACACTCCACTGTTTTATGACAAATTAGGCAAAAACAAATCTAATCCTGACATTATTGAGTTTGTTGCTATTAAAATGTTGTCTGAAGGCTTCAAACACACCGAAGCTTCCATATAAATACAGTTTACAGGAACAGAAATATAATGAGTGATTTGGTTGAAGGTATAAATGAGATGTATGACATCATTATGTTTAACAGGAACCTCTAAAGAACAGAGTGAATGAATCGTCTCTCACCTCTCATTAGCTCACATTGTGTCGTTGAATTCCCGCCTTTATCTGTTTAAACACAAAGGAAAGGAATGTTAACGTTCACTTCATTAAACGGAATCTCCAAACAGGATGGAGTTAAATGAATTGTTGCTAAGATACGATACAGCCTGGTTACAGAGCGAACAGAAGTATTTTGTTCATTTCACGTTGGCCTTCCACGGTGAAATTCTTCATTTGTTTCGGGTTAAAGACTCATAATCGGCCACGGCTGATTACTTCAGTCTTTGTGTGTCCGTGTGGTCCGACAGCAACACAACAACAGGCAGGAACGCCGTGTCTCTAATGGCTCCCAGAGAAAGTGTCAACAAGGAATGAGTCGGCCTGCTAAATGAGTGTTTGTGATGTCTGGGCTCAAGATCAAATCCCAGCCGGTGAGGGATCAGCCTAATGCGGCGCTTTCCTTTCTCTCTTATGTCAGCTTGTGTCAATACTTCACTTTATTCCTGCTGTGGTTAAATATAAACTCACACTGGCAGCTTTTTAATTATTATTTCACTGACAGGGCTGAACGTTTATCTATGGGAGCTGCGTCAGGTTTGCTTTGTTTGTGAGCCAGATCACTCACAAGGTGCAGATTTCTTTTTAAATTTTTCAATCATATCTTTAAAACTTAATCATTCGTCCTAATCTCAGTTTCATAATTGTTGATGAATCCAGAAAAGAACACGTTAAACAGAGGTTTCTTTCTGTTTTGGGCTGAATTTGATGAAGTCAAACGTTTGGCACCCGTACGCAGCCTGACGACGGCCCGGCTGGTGTGTGATGTCACACATGGTTACACTCACGCTGCTGTTTCCATGCATATAGAATCCAGTGATTCACTCAAATTGCCTGTAACTCCACAGCACTCATCATCAACGCTTCATATGCAGGCCTACGCTCACATGACTGCTGCATTTACATCACAAGCTCACACACTGGAGTCCAAATATGAATGTGTGTGTGTGTGTGCTAGTGTGTGTGTGTGGGAGCGTGTTTCTGGCTCACATCTGATTTTGCGTTTGTCCATGACGAGCTGCAAACCTCCCAAACTCTCCTGGCATGTGTGTTATGTTTCCCCATCGCTCCCCAGAGAGACACACTCTGCACGCTGCTCGCAGGTCAGCGAGCCAGAGGGCAACTCAGAGAGAGTGTGCGTGTGTGTAAGGGTGTGTGTGTGTGTGTGTGTGTGTGAGAGATAGAGAAAGACACACAGATGCCTTCCAGTTTGCAATGCTTGAATCTTACACACATCACAGGGGAGGTATCATATATTTTCTCTCTCTCTCTCTTGAATCTGGTTAGTTTTGGCTCTCCTTTGCTGTTTCACAACCTGGCAACCGAGAATATGGCCAGGTTGTCGTCCCTGAAGCTAGATTTATATTTCTGTGTTGTTACATGTAAATGTGTCTGTGGGCCCGTTAACGCTTCCCACCGCCCAAATCTCAACGAGGTGTCGTGTGGTTTACTGCCCCCGGTGGACAAGTCAGTACCTGCAGGAGGATTAAAGGCAACAGAATGTGAACGAGAAATGTGTGTATCCTCATTAAAATCTGTGTAATGAAGACGCAGCGGCTCGCTCACGTCCGGCAGGTGGAGGGGAAGAGGCAGAGATCGGCTCGCTCAGTTTTTCCCCTCCAGGATTCAGATGGAGGCTTTGACCGGCATCGTACGCTCACAGGCTTTACGGCGACTAAATCGAGCTTAACCTCGACCCCCCGACTCCGCTCGGCCCGATCCTCCCTCTAATTAGCAGAGCCAAGCCTGGAAGAGGCCGAGGTCATACGATAGAGGCTGGGAACCGCACAGAGAGACTAATTAGCCGGCTTTCCAGAACACGCTGAGGCCGCCCGTGTGTGTGTGTGTGTGTGTGTGTTTACTGGGATGCGCGGGGGGAAACGGCAACAACCAATAAACAAACCGGTTTCCTGTCGGGTTCTGCAGGCTGAGGTCGGAGTCGTGTGGCGGCCGTGCGACTCGGCAGCTTTAGGTCATTTCTCAGACTTGTGGGCGAGTTTACTGGCGGTGTTGAGAAGCTTTAGGCTTTAAGCTCGACTTTATCCAGCTAATGCAGTTACGCTGGTTTTAAAGGCATCACTTCACACGGCTCACCTGCGGCTGCTTACCGGCCCACGACTCACTAATCCAGCCTGAGAGTGTGAACAGGAGTGAAAACAGGCCAAACGTACACAACTCTGCCTTCATCTAACCTCAGCCGCCCGCCGTGACGCAAAACGGAGATTCTAACAAGTTAAGATGACAGATTTAATTAAAGCAAATGTGTTTTTTAGAGATGATTGAGGTTTAATTCATACGGTTTCATTTTCTGCTCTCCTCTGGCATTCAGAGTGGTAATTACACCGTGATGACATTTAATGAGGAGAGACGCGGCTGCAGAGTGCAGCGGGGGCGCTTGTGCCTGTGTGTGCCTGTGTGCGTGGCGGCTTTGTTTGCCCTGCAGGCTGTAGGTGTATGTGTGTGTGTGTGTGAGAGTGTGTGTGTGTGTGTCTGTGTGTGTGCTGGCTGGAATAAACTTCAGCTCGGCTTTTGTGTTGGCAGTCTGCATTGATTAATAGAAACCCAAAATCCTGCTGGCTGTGAAGAGAAAGTGTGAGAAAGGTGCGTGTGTGTGTGTGTGTGTGTGTGTGTGTGTGTGTGTGTGTGTGTGTGTGTGTGTAGAAATGATCCTATTTGCTATTATCTGGCTGGCAGGTATTCCAGGAGCTTTTCCCCTGAATCCTCCTCCTCAGTCAGGAAGATGACTCATCCTCCATTCTGCTTCATCTTGACCTTGCCATCTTGTCCAGACGCACATTAAGTCTCTCTAATCCGCATCATGTTGTTGTTTTGGGTTACAGAAGCACAGCAGAGGAGTCGATCCAAACATTAAAGGTCTTCATTCTATGTAAAGTGAACCCTTATGTGTCCCCAAAGCTAATTTACTACAGAATAAGAATCTTAAACTATCCATGCAAAGACTCTGTCAACATCAGTATAACCAGGTGTCAATCTTTAAATGGATTGATTGATCAGAAAGTGAGAGAGTAGATGGGAACGCACCCCAGCCAATAACAGCGAGCGCTCGGAGAACGTCACAGGAAATCTGATCGGCTCTGTTCTGAATGAAACGAGCCTAAGTTTGGTTGTAACTCTGCTAAGGCTCTTTGCTCTTACAGCACTTTGACTGTGACAGCCATGATGATTAGAAGTTTCCGCCCTCAGTGTGAATGGCGGTGTTAGGAGGTGTCAGGTGTTGACATTCTTACATCACGGCCGGCGTGAGCCAGTCGGGATAAAGTGCTGCTGCTGCCTCCCATTATGCAGGATCATATCTTCTGAAGCATGATACCTTCACACACACCTTCACACACATCCCAGGCTGCTGGCGGACGCTTACAATGACCGTCAACGACTCCCAGGACAGCGGCATTATGCTCAGCCAGGGTGGGCTTGGGTTCCCACTCTGTCTGAACCAGGGGAGGGTGTGAAACCGTCTTTGTACGGAGACACGCTGATCCTCCGCCGGCTTTACTCAGTGATCCCCCATACCTGCAGGCCAGACAGGCTCAGAGACGGCTTTCACCAGCAGAGGCCCCCGGGCCAAGGGCGGCAGACAGTCAGAGAGAGAGAGAGAGAGAGAGAGAGAGAGAGAGAGAGAGAGAGAGACACCTGATGTGAAAGAAAGGAAAAGTTCAGCAAGGACTGCAGTCCGTGATGAGATAAATGTTGATGTTTCTGTCATCTAAACAGTCAGGCTCAGTGTATGTGGCCTGTACAGCCTCAGTCAGGCTGAGCTGTAGGGGTTTCCCAGTGGAGACACAGAGGCTCAGTCTGATCAGAGGCCACAGGCAGAGGGAGAGAATCTGCTGTGGGAACAATGTGAGGCACTAACAGGTGTAAATCTATCTAGACGAAATGGAAACAGCAAATGTGTGTCACTAGGAAGAAGAAGACCAATCTACACCTGAAGTGTTAACCCCTCGTGTTCCTGTATGAAGGTGTGTGTGTGTGTGTCGTTCATTAATAAAGCCAACGCTGTCCAGCAGGAAAGACAAGCTGGGAAAGTCAGGCGATGTGTGTGTGTGTGTGTGTGTGTGTACGTGTGTACGTGTGTTTCAAAAACATATTGTAATTAGGTCCTTGGAGTAGAGAGTAGGAGCCTCAGAGGTCCCTTACCAGAGAAACACATGAACTTGCACATAAAATACACACATGTACAAGCACACACGCACACAGGAAAGAGGCCTGATTGCCCTCTTCATTATGAATGGAAGACGATGAAACGAGGAAGAGCTGTGTGGAGAGGCGGTGCTGAAAAACAGCTCAACCAGCTCGGGGACCCCAGCCGCACCCAGATAACCCCAATTTCCTCAAACACACACACGCGCGCATGCAGTATGTATCCCTAGGATTTCTTACACACACTCAGATAAGCTTCAAACTCTATCTGTATCTTGGTTAATAATGGATGAATGGCTCTGCGGTGGTGGAGGAGCAGCAGCATCTCAGGCGGCCGCTCTTAATGAATCTGCCTCACTTTGTTGTCAAACAGTCATGAATAAACATCAGCCGGCTAATTAAACACAGCCAGCGTCCTTACTCATCAGTAAACAAGCGGCAGCGATGCGGCTGGCGAGCAGCAACCACACCAGGGAGCGTGCACATGATGCTGCTCGGCCCTGGACCTCCACAAGGGAGGGGGGGGGAACTAATGACACAGTGTTTGACCTGATTACTACTTACATCCACTTTGCCTTATAGGAGCTGTGTGTGTGTGTGTGTGTGTGTGTGTTGTGGTGTGTGCAAACATGACAGTAGGGAAGCGTCAGGAACACAAATTCAAACTAATAGTCTCAGCATTTGCCTGCAATTTCATCAGATTTACACGTTATGTGACTCTTATTCTGGGGTCAAATAGTCAAACACAAGTTTTCTCCGATCATTTCCACCCAGTGGCCGTCACACTTCACACACTTCACACTCCCTCCCCCTCCATAGATGCTTCAGACTGTTTACCACCGTTTCCTCTTTTATCTTGGAGTGTTACCGTAGTGATGACTGCTTCATGTTTACCTCCCGTTTCTCCTCCACAGCCTGTAACTGTAACCTGCACGCCCGACGCTGCCGCTTCAACATGGAACTGTACAAGCTGTCAGGGAGGAAGAGCGGAGGAGTCTGCCTCAACTGTCGCCACAACACAGCCGGGCGCCACTGCCACTACTGCAAAGAGGGCTACTACAGAGACCTGTCCAAGCCCATCTCACACAGGAAGGCCTGCAAAGGTACGCAGCCTCTTCTCCTTTTGGTGTCTGAACATACAGCAGCCGTCCATACACGTATACACACACACACACACACACACACACACAATGCAGAACAGAGCAAACACCAGATTGAGACGCTCGGTCTCAGTGGTCTCCATCGGGACAGAAGCCTAAATGGATTCTACACGGCGCCATTTTGTGCCCTCACCTTCATTCTGTCACTTCAGAAGTCTGAAGTCTGTATAAAGGAGGAATAAAGAAGAGCAACCACCTGGAAGTCAACACACAGACACACACACACACTCAATGAATACCAGTCCTACCGACATCATTTAGTCTTCTATTAAATAGTCTTTAGATGAATGACAGGAAGCCATGGGTGGGGGGGGGGGAACCTCCACATTCCAGAGTCTGTCTCACCCTCATGTCTCTCTGTCAGCAGAGATGAGTCGGGGTCCGTTGGGATTCGGAGGTCGAGGTGCCCGGGGTGGGTGTTCCCTCACCGACACTGAGTTATTTAGCTTTGGTTTGGGGGGGAGAGGGGGGAGGAGGGGGAGGAGGAGGGGGATGACAGGACAAGCAAAACAAACAGACCTGAGGTGTGAAGTGATCCCACTGCAGGTCAAAGATGAATGGAAGTGAGGAAGATCGGTGAAAGGGCTGATGGAGAGAGAAGAAAAGGAGGAAGGAGGAGAAGCTGGCGGGAAACGCTGATAATTCACTCCTTTGTAAAAATGAATGATATGGAGGGGATTGATCAGTTTATCCAATTGATTGAGTGAGGGGAGTGAAAGACAGAGGGACAGAGCGAGGCAGAGGGAGAGAAAGGGAGGAAGAGAGGAAGAGGAAGACAAGACGCCCTCACGCAGGTGTTCTCACTGTTCCATCCTGGGATGAATCGCCTGCCATCAGCCCTCAGCGTAGCTAATAAGGGTCAAAGAAAGAGAGGAGGAGGAGAAGAGGAGAGGAGGAGAGGAGGAGGGGGGACTGAAAAGAGAGAGGCTATGTTTTCTCACCTCTCCTATAGCTGCAGGGAAAGATAACAGGAGCTGAATCCCTGTGCAAACAAGCCCGGAGACACCTCAGACCTGCCTCGCTTAGACGGAACACAACACACACACAGGGACGCACGCACACATACCTGCTCAGAGCCCGGGCCACGGGGACATATTAGCCGCTCGCTGACAGTTTAAGCCCATATTCTCCCACACGATTCACCGGGAAGCCAATAACTACACCTGGGAGGCGTGTTTGACATAAAGAATGTCTGAGCGGGAGAAGAATCACAGAAGAAGAGGATATTAGATGAGAGGAATTTGTGTTTATGTGTCTGAATGTGCTATCGAGTCGTTGCAGAGGGATCTAACCTCCGTCGTTGCACCAGCGGCTCCTGGTCAGCCCGCATGCAGGGGAGTGTGTTCTTCAAGCCTTATAAGTCTTCATATAATTAAAATAAGTAGAGCAAAGAGTGTAACTGAGGATATTTAGTCTCCAGTTAAGTCCAAAGAAGATGGAATGTTACTGTTCTTGGTTGAGGTGAGGTGAAAGAGAATAGTTCATTTATTTATTGCGACCTTATGGATAAGCCTGTAAAGATTATAAGGTTATATTAGGAGAAGTTATGATGTCGAATGGGTGTGGGGCTCATTTTTGTCAATGATCTCTGAAGCCAAGTTATTTTATCCGTCTGTAATCGTGACTCAACCTCATCCATCACTTCTTTATTTGGACCTTGGAGTGTTTTGGTTTCTCTGCGTGGACGACACGCCCGCCGCCGCCGCCGCCGCCGCTGCTGCTGCGGCCAAAACAGAGACGACACAGAGGTCGCCTTCAAATCGCTGATCTATCCAGCCAGCGGATCGAGCACGTTTCCTTCTTTGCATGGAAAAAAAAGAAAGAAATCACAACAAAAGCGCTCTGACAAATTTACCCCCCCTCCCTCCCTCCCTCCCTCCCTCCCTCTCTCTCCCTCTCTCTCTCTCTCCCTCTCTCCCTCCCTCGGTTCGTGAGTGATATTCCTAAACTGACATTAACACCTTCCGTGGCTTTGGGCCCATTCTTCTGTCGAGCAGGAATGCAAACACACATTCATCACGATGGGACTTTGTGTATCATTAACCCCTATCCTCTGCTGTGTCTAGCACGCCGGCTAATTGTGGGGATTTAACCTCTTTCTGTTGTTTTTACATCCCTTCTCGTGTGTCTCAAGACTTGATTCTTTCAGCATCCCATAACTCACTGCAATGGGGGTTTGTTAGTCACATAGAGGAGGAGGAGGAGTCGAGATGCCTCAGAGGTCCGGCTTTGCATTTCATCACAGCGATAAGAAGTGAAGACGTTTGTTTGTTTAGCCGTTGATCACATTTTCCTTTTCTGTTACCGTACAACAGTTTGTTATTATGTCTTGCAGCGACCCAAACTTAAGCTTGCGCTGTCATTTCTGGGTCAGAATAGGAGTGTTCAGATGGATTTAGCCTCCATCTATTACTTTGCTGAGACCAGCAGGCACACAGAGACACTGAATCCATTCGTTTCCACCACACTGAGGCAGAAACATGAGCAGAAACCTCATTTGAAGTCATGATAAATATTTTTCTCGTAGTCGACACAGCATTGATGTGGAAATCTGCTCTCATTTGAAGACGATGACAAATTAGATGGTAGGAAACTCTGAATAAATCAATCAATGAAAAGCTGTGAAACATGCACCTGGTGCGGCCCTGTGGCATCTTGGGTAAACTGAGTGCGTCTGGATCTGTGCCGCTGCCTGTGGAGTTTAGTTAGGCTGTGTGAAGCTTTGGTAACTCATGCTGCTGATCTGCATCCTCCTACTCCTCCTCCTCCTCCTCCTCCTCCTCCTCCTTCCTCATCTGTCTTCTGCGCATAAATTCCGTCTCGTTTTTTCCAGACTGGTCTTCTAACCCGTTCTGACTCTGGCTGATGTGCTGCAGAGTTTTATAGCTCTTAGATTAAACTCACAGTTCCTTTATTTGAGTCACCGTTATCAATGTGAGTGTTATTCTTTACACTAACTACTCCATGTCACTACCCCCACACACACACACACACTACGTTTGCTCAAACATACTAACACACACTAACTTCAGGTAAATGACTTCATGAATAATAATGGAGGAGTTATAACACAAAGATAATAATGCTGCCATTAGCTCATAGCTGCAGCCGGGGCCCTGGACATTGCATGTCACACACTCATTACATCAGGGTCCAGACTGTGAAACACTAAATATATCTCACACACACACACACACACACACACACACACACGCACACACGCACACAGGCACACAAACAATTTCACTGTTGCTAAAAATATAAACAGATTTCATCATAATTTATAAAATTGTCAGTTTACCCTAACGGTTTTGAACAATTTAATCCATGAAATTTGCCAGAGTGCCCCTCTTACCCCCTCACCCTCTCTCTCTCTCTCTCTCTCTCTCTCTCTCCCTCTCTCTCTCTCTCTCTCCCCCTCCTCTCTCTGGCCCTATGTAATTATAAGCAAACACTGTCCAAACTCTACTGAGGTTTTCAATTACATCAAAACAGACTCACAGTAAAGGATCGGTGTTAATTACCCCAAGCTGACAAACGATACCAAGCATGAACCAAACCTCTGCAGCCAATTAAAACATTTTCACAAACTACATTTGAAAAGTTCACTGACGAAAACGTAAAGTCAAAGATATGAGGGTGACATTGTATAAAAGCCTCTCTCTCTCCCTCTCTCTCTCTCTCTCTCTCTCTCTCCCTCTCTCTCTCTCTCTCTCTCTCCCTCTCTCTCTCTCTCTCTCTCTCATACACAGTTACCCCCCTCCCCCCGTGTCAAACACCTTTATGGTCTCTGCCAAACTCTCTCAGGTTCACCACATCATAACTCAAGATAATTCAATGAAACTCCAACCGCAGAACAAATTTCTGTCCGCTCCTCAAGCAGCTCGAGCGATACGCCGAGCCGACAGCAATTAAGAGGCCGAGTTATTTATTGAACTCAAAGAGAGCCTTGGCCTGTGTGGCTCTGGAAAGAGAAGGAGCAGTGCAGGAGCGCCGGCCGGTCCCGGAGCACAGAGTTTGCTTTTATACCAGAAATACAATCCTCCCCGAAAGCAGCTCATTTCCATAGGAGGCGGCTTATCCACTGAGAGCGAGCCGTGCCCAGTGGCTACATTTACACGCCCAAATTTATAACTTCACCCCTCATTGACTAGGAGTGTAAACACGGCATGGGCTTCAAGCTGCTCTTGTTTTTGTGTGTTATAAGTCTTTGACATAAGGAGAAAAAGGCCCAGGAGCAAGTTGATGGAGAAATGCAGGAGTTGGGCCCAGGGAGCGTTAAAGGAGCGACAGACGCGGCACCCTGGGTGGTCTTTGAACGCATCACGGAGATAGCAAACGCGACCGGGCAGTGATAATTGTAGATAAAGCGGTTAATCAGCTGTCTGCGGTGCTATTCCCGCTTCATTTTAGAGATGAAACATCAACACCAGCCACTTCCTTCAGACGCCGTCGTGACTGAATCCTGCACCGGGCGACCAGGAGAACTACACCAGAGGCCCGCACCCAATAATGAGCCCCGCTCTCCATTACGCCTCCTTAGAGGACCGTCGGAACTTAATAAAGTCAAGACTGAGCAGGTTGGCATTGGTTCTGTGACCGAAGAGATTGAATTCAGGTCTGGAACCCCAGTATCGACCGATATATAATTACATCACTCAGTGGAATGATGAGGAACATATTTTGCATACAGAGGAAAATTAGGCTTTGATTGAGGGTCGGTCTGTTTCAATCAGAATAACATGTTAAAGAACTTACTCCCCTCTCCTCCCCATGTGTCTTCCATCGACACAGTAGGGATTTTTATTGACCGCATTGAATGTTTTCTGGGAGGGATTTGAAAAATATTGTTTTTCATGACTTCATTTTTAGTTTTGGATTTCCAGCGAGCGCGGCGAACATCGACATGTTTCCAATTAAAAGGACGCGCGGCGGACGTGCCCAAGCGACACACACGGAGAGCAGTGCTGTGTCTACAAGCGCAGTGTTCTGATCAATAAAGAGAAAAACTACAAACACGGACAGTCGCACACACACTTTGTATAAAAAGCTGTTTATGTGCAGCACAGCGCAACTCTGTGTCTCTCTCTCTGTTCCCCACAGATCCTTGCGGAGGAGCACAAACTTAATTATAATAGAAGACAGACTCGGGTAGCTTGGACTCAATCCAGGGCCAACAAATTATTCTCATTGGCACAGAATGCACAAACCCAAATGAGGGAGCGAAGTTCAGACTTCAAACAGCAGTTTATGGTAAACGATTGGCAGAGTTTAAAATTCTCACATTGTGCAATCTCAGCCTCTCGCATAGCTGCCGACGCAGACCGCCCGCCTTTGAAAAGCCTTCCACTCTCCCCATTAACCCAGAACATTTTTCATTCTTTTATTTGAAACTCCTGGCGCCGAGATCTTCGCTCTTAGCGCAAGGAATTCTGTCTTCATCGGCAGGCCTGACAGTTATACAGGGCTAATCCCTTAGCCCTCAGATGCTGGGGGAGATTTATGTTGGAGTAAAACCGCGGGTGTTAGAAAGAGACCGCAGGTTCTCTTGGCTTATATAAATGGCTTCCTCACACACCTACACTTGTTATCTTCAACTTCTGTCAGTTTTCTTTGCTTTTAAGTGTGACTGACTGGAGAAGGAAAAGGCCCTTTGCTCCCTTGTCCCCGTATCTCTCTGAGCCATCTGGAGTAGCCGCGAAGCACAGCGAACAGCCACTTAGCCGCTAAGTGGACACACACTTAGACCACAAACTCTCACTGTGGAGGCTGGCCAGAGAAGTGGTAGTCAGAGAGCCAGCAGCCATAGGGCCAACAGCCATGAGAGAGGGAGGGAGGGAGGGAGAGAGAGAGAGAGAGAGAGAGAGAGAGAGAGAGAGAGAGAGAGAGAGAGAGAGAGAGAGAAGAGAGAGAGAGAGAGAGAGATTCCCACCTGTAGACCATGTGCACTTCGATTTACTGGCAGGCAGGCTTCAGGCTCTGAGGTGTGTGTGAAGGTGGTGGACGTTCTCTAAAATACAACCTGAATTCTCTGAAACTCCAACCAGAGATGCACTTTGACCTCCTGACCCCCAAACCCTGCTGACAAGTTGTTAAATTTACAGGCCCCAAGACGTGCTAGGTTGGCTTCCATGCAGTTTATGGGGCTTCCTGAGGCCATCTATGTGTGTGTGTGTGTGTGTGTGTGTGTGTGTGTGTGTGTGTGTGTGTGTGTGTGTGTGTGTGTGTGTGTGTGTGTGTATTCCAGCGGCCTAGACACAACTAGGCAATAGAGGCAATGACAGATTGGTCTTGATAACGGCCCTAATAGGTACACACACTTTTAAGGAGGATCTCTTAGACTGATAAAAGAAACAAGGAATTACACACACACACACACATACACACACACACACACACACACACATACACGCAAAGCAGTTTGTTGCCAGATTGAGATAAAAGCTGCAACAGAAGCTGAATCACAGGAAACAGGCAATAGAGATAAAAGGGAGGGAGAGAGAGGGGAGGGGGGACAGAGAGAGACAGAGAGAGAGAGAGAGAGAGTAGGAGAGAGAGACAGGCTGCCTGTTGAAATGCTGGGCCTCTACAGAAATGATGCATGTCACCCAGAGGAAAGTGTCGTCCTGTAGCATTTCATCAGTCAAAATCTCTGACCGTGCTACAATGACGTCGTCAGTAAGAGTCTGAGGACGATCATGAAGACACCAGATAGAGGATTACGTTACCAAGTTACAGCAGGCTTCCTCCCCGAGGCCGCTGTGACCCGGATCTCCCAGAGAGCTCGTCTCCTCTAAAGCCCCGAGTCCAAAGATCGGATAACAAGTGCATCAATGCAGAGAAAGAGAGTGAGAGTAAGAGGGGGGGAGAGAGAGAGAGAGAGAGAGAGAGAGAGAGAGAGAGAGAGAGAGAGAGAGAGTGAGAGTAAGAGGGAGAGAGAGAGAAAGTAAGAGGGAGAGAGAGAGAGCGAGAGAGTGAGAGTAAGAGGGAGAGGGAGAGAGAGTAAGAGGGGGAGACAGAGAGAGAGAGAGCGTAAGAGGCAGAGAGAGACAGAGAGAGAGAGAAACAGAAAGAGAGAGAGTAACAGAGAGAGAGAGGAGAGAGAGAGAGAGAGAGAGAGAGAGAGAGGGAGAGAGAGAGAGTGAGAGCATTACACATTCAGTATGTTTGCATGCTGGTTAAAATTTTGTGAGGTTGGTTTACCGCTAGTATCAGTTTTAGACGCTGAATCAATCTATGTAAAGTATCTGCTGGCTTCGCCTCGTAAATCAATCAGACAAACAATAGGAAAGGGAGAATAATGAAATACTTCAATCTGTGTCTGGGCCAGATTACTGCAGGTTTAAAGTAAATATAGACACGAGGACTAAAACAACAAGAGTAGTGTGTGTGTGTGTGTGTGTGTGTGTGTGTGTGTGTGTGTGTGTGTGTGTGTGTGTGTGTGTGTGTGTGTGTGTGTGTGTGTGTGTGCGCATTCCCAGTGTGGTCAAAAAACAAAAACAAAACAGGACTAACCACTAAATACCCACAAACCCCCGAGTGCATCATTCATCTTTGCCTTTGAAGGCTTTCAGAGCGACAAGTGACACAACGCAGGGAGAAAAAGAGGAGGCGAGGCGTGGAGCAAGGCAGCAGGGAGCCTGAGGCAGCGACTAGGATCATAAACAGAAAATAAACACAGAATACAACACTGCTGAGTTGAGGGATCTGCTGGTGACAAACTGTGTTTTTGGGGCTTTTCAAGTAAATAAAAGTGATAGATGAGTGAGAAGGACTCAACTGGCATGAAGCTGAGTCCAAGGCCTCTCAGTCTTCGAGCGTTTCAACCCAAAAATAGATGAAACAAAACGACTCGCAGACAACTATTATTCAAAACGCCGATTTCTAACCTGACAGGGGTTTGGCCGTGAAATACATTAAGGGCTGGGAGCGGCGGGGAGGGAGGGAGGGAGGGAGGGAGGGAGGGAGGGGGGAGGCAATTGGAAAATGATTACATTCCTGAGGCATATGTGTTCGATAGACCCCCCAGTTTGGGGAGGAAGTGTGACAGACGTTTTGGGCCGGCGTTCAAAGCCCGGCATTAATCAGAAACAGACAATTAGGATTATCCCTCATTATTTTATCATTTGGTAAACATGCTCAGGCCGTGCTCCTTACCTCACACATGCAGCTGCAGCTACACACACACACACACACCCTTATAAATACCCTGATTATTTGTCCGTACAGCGATTAAGGCAAAAAATGTGCTAAAGATGTACATACAGAGGAGCAGAGGCCTGTGAGGGCGACTCACTCCCACTGAAGAGATCCATTTATAATCACGTCATCATGGTGTGTGACTTTGACTTGTGCTGACTTCAAACACACTGCAGTTAAATAAGACTGCAGAATAAAGAAGAAGAAGGTTTGAACATACATGTAGATGCAGTGACAGACGCACAAATGACACACATGCAGGCAAACTCACAACGAAAATCACACACGCAAATATCTGTGGTTGAAGATGCTGATACGTTTGCTGCTTTTGATTACGGCCGCATACTTATTACACAACCAGCAAATACCCCAGTGTGTGTGTGTGTGTATTCACTCCTGAGCGTCTTTGGGTCCTGACACCACTGTGTGTGTTCCTCTCTGCCCACCTTCACTCTTCTGTTAGTGGCACCACACAGACTGCCGTTGTTACTCCCACCTGCACCCTCTACATGTACCTGTGTGTGTTTGTGTTTATGTGTGTGTGTGACCACTCACTGTGCCTCTCTTTCTTCTTCTCTTTCCTCGCAGCATGTGATTGCCATCCCGTGGGTGCTGCTGGCAAAACCTGTAACCAAACCACAGGACAATGTCCCTGTAAAGACGGCGTGACCGGTATCACGTGCAACCGCTGTGCTAAAGGCTACCAGCAGAGCCGCTCGCCCATTGCCCCCTGCATAAGTACGTGGACACCAACCTTCACCATAATGTCTGTGAATACGGGGCGGGACAACACTAACACACCATGGGAACTCTATGACAAATACACACAGACATACACACACACGCCCAGCCATCATAAACACATTTTACAAATCTTCAGCTGCATGCTAACAGCAGAGACTCTTCCTTTTCTTCAGACAAGCGTTTGGTGTCTGAGTGTCAGCGCCCGTGACCAGTAAATCTGCTAGCTTACATAAACACGCCATTAAACCCAACCCCAAGGTTATGACAGCGCAGCCTTCTCCACTCGTCAGTCTCCATAAATCTGAGAACTGTTAAAGCCGACATCGCAGAGCCCCCAAGCGTCTCGCATGGAAGTGACTGCGGCCTGCAGAGTGCAGAGAATTACAATCCTTCTCGTTTTCAGCGCCCGACGAGTGCGTTAAGGCCGATATCTGCCCCTGTGTCGGAGTTAGGACGACACAGAATAAAGCAGCACAGCCGACCCAACCTCGTGTTCTGATTGGCCGTCTGTGTTCTTTCCAATGTAATCCAAGATTGAAGCGTCCAAATGGCTGAGAGACAGCAACAAATTAAATCGTCCTGGAAAATGAATACCTTCGATTTTCCAGGGAGCTAAGATGTCGAACGCACCGCGATACCTCTGATGATCGCTGTGTAATGGCGATTCATTGGACAGCCCTTAGATTTAACAGCTGTTCTTGCCAAGCTTCATTGCAACACTGGATCATACATGTGCTGGACTCTGCATACACCTCAGAGCGCCGTGAACCAGAACATCACACTAGTCAGTTATGGGAAACAGTTATCATAACTCGGCTCGATACTGATGGAGGCCGGCGGTGGAAGCTTTGGGGTTTGGATGCCACTGATTATGCCGACAACAGAGCTTCACATCCCGTCACGTGGGACAGATTTGGACTCAACAGCTCGTGCTAAACCAGATCAAAAGACTTGATTCTTTCCTTCCTCCCTCCTTTCCTTCCACACCACTCCTTGATCCAAACATCACCACTAACCTGCACCTCTTCCCTCTGTGTCCTCCTCTTCCTTTATGTTTTTATGTCTCTACGCTTTAAGCCCTCATCTTCCACATTGTCGAGCTGCACAAGCTACTTTACCGGCCCCATCTGTCTTCTGCCCCACAATAACAAAAAAGGCATTATGCTGTGTTCCATACCTCCGTCCCACTGATTTGGAGATAAGATGAGCCTTCTTCATGCATGGCTTCCCTGAGTATCAACGTTGTATGAAGGAGGGCCGAGAGAATCAAGTCTTGGGTCGTGCCAACGCCTCACAGCTTTGATTTAGCAGCAGATCAAACGGGAAGAAGGCGGAGACAAAAAACTGCTACATATTCCACACCTCCACCTGTAGATGACACAGATGATTAGAGAGACGGGAGGAAAGGCCATGTCTGCCCTTTAGATCCGACTCTAGTTTGGGGCAAAGCAGGATTCTTACCTTGAAGCTTCCAAAACTTCCTGAATCACAGCCCGTCTGCCCCTTAATGTGATCAGATAAAGAAGTTTAGAGGTGTTTCATAATTCGCATTTACACTCAAAGCTCATCTGATGAAAAAATACCTCTAATACAAATACATTCATTTATTTCTGTTACTTTCTGTTTGACCCTCCATATTAAACACACCAGCATGTCTGCACACACACACTTGTACTCTATGGTGTGTGCTCCATAATGAACTGTACTTGTGTGTCTATGTCTTGTGTTCCCTGGGAGCAGAGATTCCAGTCGCACCTCCAACAACCACAGCCAGCACCACAGAGAACGCAGAACCATCAGGTGAGTGTGTTTCAGAGTTTCTATCCCTCCTTTACACCCAGAGAACAGACTGCTGCTAACAGGAAGTGCAGAACATTGTGGGAAAAAAAGAGATTTCAGCCATTTCACAACATCTTACTAATATCTTTCCCCAAATGAGCAGCAGCGGCGGTGATTACTTGGATCCCTCTCGTGCTCCTCGTCCTTATTAGAGGTTCATGAATATTGAATCAATTAGCAGCTACCCTGGGATGTACTGGGCCTCCTTACAGTTTCGCAATTTATCTGTCTAAATGTGGCACAGTGGGGTGCTGCTCTCGTATTCATCACTGGGGCCCGGCAGTTTGTTGGGTTGCTGTTGTTTACAATCTTTCCCGTCTCTCTGCTCAAGGAGGGATTGAATGGTGGGAACTGGAAAATTCATCTTTTTCAGGATTCCTGTTTGAAATTAGACTCTGACCTTCACTGAGGTCTACGATGGCAGCCAATTTACTCTCCCGTCCTTAGGACAGGACATGACAAGAGGATTGGTTCCGCTGCATTGCTGCTTGAAAATCGCCTCCATTCATCTTCTCCTCGTCTCTTCAATTTAAGGCAGGCAGGCGCTGTTAGGAATCAGGCCATTCGTACTTGGCAATTGCAAGCATTTCTCAGTGGGTAAAGCTCAACGACACGGGGACAAGGTTGGTGTCCCTGTAGTGATACCGTACCTCTGGGTTGGTTGGGTTCCAGAAGAGGGATCTGGTCAGTTTGGGCGCCTGCATGAAGGAAGGTGCATCCACATCATGGCATCATTACTTCACATTATGAAGAATCAGCGTTGTTGATGATGTAAGGCTACACGTTTATGGTGCTTATACCTTATGTCCTCTGGCTCCAAGATGGAAAGAATTGAGTCATCTGTTTACAACTGTGGGAGTCCAAAGTGTGTGTGTGTGTGTGTATGTGTGTGTGTGTGCATGTGTGTGTATGTGAGAGAGGGCATGCAAGAGGCTCCTGCAGCTGTTGTGGAACCCTCAGAGGTCCCTAACATTCCCTGGACAGCTTCGATTGACAGCACAGTCAGGACACCGCCGCTCCCCAGCCCTCCTCCACCTCTTTCTTTTCTCTTTAAAATCTCTTTTCGCTCTCCTCCACCTCCTTCGTCTCCCTCTGTTTCACGCTTTGTCTTCACATAACACTGTGGGTGGTGCTGAGCTTAAATATCTGGAGTTTCTCTGGGCCCCCTTGTCAGGAATCTGTCCGCTTTCGGGGTGTAGAGAATTCTCTTCACCTCACTGCAGGGTTTGTGGCTAAGTGAGAGCAGGATCCATATTACTGTGTAAACTCAACAAAGTAGATCAGCACATTTATTGCCGTACCCATCAGTGAGTCCATTTGATAAAACATCTGTTTCAACAGTAAAAACATAGAAATTGAAATATTACAGCAGTTTAAGAGCGGCTGTGTGCTGTGTGGTTTGAAGCTCAGTCCACTTCTCCGTGGCTTAGTGAATGTTACGCCTGTAGCTACACACCACAGGAAGACTCTTCTTATAATCCCATTGATTAAGCCGCATGTCATTGAACCAATGTAAACACAACCTGGAGGAGACTGTAATGACTCTGGCCATGTAGCTGCAGATAATCTAATCATGCATGAGTTCTGGGAATTCCCTGGCGTAAGCATAATGGGCATAAGACCATTCCACACCGCGAGGCTGAAACTCAGCAGATTGGAAGGTGGAGCACCTTGATGGACATCTAGCGTCAGTTAAGTGGAAATCAGGAGGGGTCCCAGTGGACCACCCGGGCTGGAGGCCCAGAGGATGCATGCATTACCCTGTGAGAGGGTCGCAGAGCAAACGCACCTCTGGACCGCCTGGTATTTGAACTGCTATGATATCACTCAACAGGTGATTGCTAACAGATGTGCGGCCTTATCGGAGCATCGCAACAATATTTTCCACCTCAGACTGCAGGAACTTCGTCATAACGCAGGACAGGAGGCTGAGAACTCAATCAATCCATCAGCATTATTCATGTTTGTCTTATTATTACATCATTTTATCATAGTGGTAAATAAGGCTCTGTTCCCTCACAGTGTGAAGGTTCTAGGTTTGAATCCTTGGACCAACTCTCATTCTGCTTGCATGTCCTTCCTGTGCCGGTTTCCTCTGGGTGCTCCAGATTCTATGTATGTATGAATGGGAGTGTAACTGAGTGTGTGTGTGTGTGTGTGTGTGTGTGTGTGTGTGTGTGACTCCAAGCCCCCTGAGACCCTGAAGAGGATAAGCAGGTTGAGGTAGACACGTAAAGTAGCACAACAATTAAAGAAGAGAATAATAAGAAAATAAGGTGCGATATGGGAAAACAACAAGAAGGAAAAAGAGAAACATGTAGGAGATGAAAGATAGAGGGCAAGAGGAGGAAGAATAGATGAGTGTGTGCGTGTGTGTGTGTGTGTGTGTGTGTGTGTGTGTGTGTGAGGCTCTGGGGGTGTGGGGCTGACAGCTGTGAGGCAGGTGCCTCCTTGCGCCTCAGTGGAGTGGGGAGGGTGGGGGTGTTGGGTGGAGGTCTGAGGCAGAATGGAGTGGATATTAATTTGTCTCCTGCACTCGGGGTCTCCCCCTCTCTGACCACACGGAGGGCTGGAATGCATGGAGAATACCTCCGATGGTGTGGCCCAGACAAAACACACATTGTGCCGGTAGGTCACGGATGGTGTGAGCCGCCACTCCCACGGGTCGTGACAGAGACGTCTGCGCGGCAACGAAATGTGGAGGAGATTAACCGCACATGACCCGCCATGTCCGCCCGGCCTGTCAGGAGACGCAGGATGTGAACGGAACTAATGATGATGAGGAGAAGCGGGATTGTCGTGATGATGATGAGGATCACCAGGGTAAAAGGTTCAGTCTCGATGTGTGTGTCTTTTCCGAGGCTGGAAGCGATCAGAATCTGTGGCGGACCCCTCCTTGGATTTTTTGGACGTGAGTCTTGTTTCACACACCCTGTTCAGCGCTCGCCGACGCCACCGAGCTCTGCAGCCTTGTCATCGTGGGATATTATTACTGGCCCATAGTCGTACGGGAGAGCGAGAGAAGGAAGAGAAAATCATAGTTGTGAGACAAGTTTTGCAACAAGTAGAGTCAAACAAGAAGGGGACCGTATCAAATTCTCCTTATCAATATAAAACGTTTGCATCTGATTTCGCTCGGCGGTGCTGACAGGCCTCTCTAATAACACGGAGGCCTTGGCAGGGTTGTTTCCGCTCCCCAACCATAAGTTCTGGGCGATAACTAACAGGAAAACCCACTGACTCATCTGAAACTCATCACAAACAGACGGCGATGCGAGTCATGCAGACTGATGCCACACCGCCCATAAGTAGAATCTCAAATCAGGTCAAGAATTACAAACAGCTCTGCTCGCTGGCTCTGCTCGGGGCTTGGCCAGGACAAGCCGCCTTTTAGTCCTGGAGCAGAGAGAAGAGAAGGAGAGAAGAAATAGGGGGCTCCTTCTTTCTTTCTCTCCTTCCTTCCTCCCCTCTCTTTGCTGGACGGAGCCCAGCAGAGTACAGCAGAGCAGAGCAGAGCAGAGCAGAGCAGAGCAGCACACTGGGCTCCATAATCTAATTACATGCTTTATTTGCCGCAATTTGTTTCGCAATCAGTCTGCTCGGGGGAGAAAGGCCTCCTCCTGGGCCGGCATTCACACCTCCGTGTTTCACCGCTGTGATACTGCAGATACCAGGCGCCGCAGATTGAACACCTTCTGTCCTCTCACACACAATAACCCCACCCAGAGACACACACAAGTAAGGAACGCAGATGTAGTTTGTAGTTTAGCTTTAGTGCAGGAGAGCAGGAGAGCAGGAGCCGCTGGGTGGAGCAAGACCAAACAAACTGCATCTGATCACTGAGCCTAACACTGATCACTGAGCTTAACACTGGTCACTGAGCCTTACACTGATCACTGAGCCTAACACTGTGATGGAGATCGTGGCTCTGTAAAGGTTTCACACGTTATCGCATCATTTATACCGTATGAAGCAGTAAGCAGCCTCGCAAATGAAAACGACAAACTTAAACGCCTTTAGAGAGTTTTGATGCTGGGGTCAAAGGTTCTGCTGCTCGGGTTCGTGCTCCTCAGTCCTCTGTAAAGCTGGAAACAAAGCGCTGTAGTAACTACATCTACTCAGAGCACGCTAACCGCGCTTTAGTGCAGCGCTACAGGACGGCTCCCACTTCCCCTTTCTTGCAGGCGTGCGCACAAAGGGAACATTTGTCCTGGCGGTAGGGGACTGCCGGGGCCTTAAAGGGGACCTCGGGGTGCTCTCAGCAGGGCCCAGAGCTGCGTCTCATGGGTACACTAATGGGGAACGAAAGGCTATCAAAGAGAAGTATCATGATGGCATCAAGGGGGGTTATGAGAAAACAAAGCCTCCTTTCCACAGCGCCCCCTCGCCCCCCCAACGTCATTTACATGGTAATCAGGTGCAGCTGAGATAGACTCCTCTGTTTCGTTTACTTTGTCATTTTATGTCACTGTTTACCAGCAGCAGTTCCATCTTTGGGTTCCTTTTTGATTTGAGGGTTTTACTTTTCCTCCTTCTTCCCACCTCCCCCCTGATAAACATTACTGCCGTCTTCTTCTCTCTTTTTTTGTCGACCCCTCCACCCCTTCGCTCTCTACCAGTATCGATTCTCCCGCCTGTCCCCCCCCTCCTTTTTTTGGGAGGGGGGGGTGCATTTTTTCTCATCATGGCGTTCCCCAGGCAACCTCATTCAGCAGAGTATAAAGGGCAGTAAAGGCATGGAGCAAAGATCTGGTCACAATGCAGTTTGTTCATATTCAGGCTGCTTGAAAGCTCCAATCCTTTTACCATGAGCCCATCACTCCTCTACACTACTCCATCCCTTCCTCTCCTCCTCTTCCTCCTGTTTTTCTTACTATACTACACTTTAGTGCTGAAATGAAACTGAGTGAATTCTCTGGATTTAATTTCTGCCAGTTGTCGGAGGGCAAACGTGAGGGAGAAAAGGGGCAAACCAGTTTTTTTTCAGGATATGGCCTCACGTCATTTTGGCTGTAAGTGGCTGGCAGTGTGACAGCAGAGCGTGGGGCAATCACTGGAGCCCTTTGCTTTCTGGGTCGCGGCAGAGTGGAGGGAGGAGTACACCGCTGGCTCCTTTGCCTCCCAGTAATCTATCATAAAGCTGATGGCACACACAGATCCTCGCAAATCTGTTTAGACAAGAGGGGAATGTGTGCGTCAGCTCTCGGCAAACACACAACGATCGGTGGCTGTAAAGTGAACTGGAGGGGGAAAGAAACCGATATCTCAATATCGTTTTCAAGTAAAGCACTGCGCTCCACAATTTGTGTTCCCACTTCTCTACGTGTTCAAAGGCAATGCAGCACTTTGTTTCCTCCTATCTGATGGCTGGAGTGTGTTAAGTGTTGACATTTTAAATTCTACGTGAGACAAACTGGTGAAGTCTGGCTGTTGTCGGGTAGAAACCTGGAGCTGCAGCCTCGGTTCAGATCAGCAGCAGTAAATTTTAGACTTCATCTCCGGGGATTTGGAAAGGAAAATAGGTCACGGAACCGTTTCATGCAAAAAGAGTGAAAATCCTCAAAACTCACCCTGATTACACGTACATGCAAACTAAACTGATCGCTCTGCTGCAATAAAGCTTCAAAATGCCAGTAAGTCATACATAAGAGCACTTGAAATATGGAATATATTGCCTTAATTAGAGAACAATTGCGGTTTTAAAATGTGCTGATTGTCAAAAAGCTTTTATGTGTAATTTCAAGAAAATGTGTATTTATTTTAGTCCAGCATTTTCATTCTTTCTCTTTAAGTTTGTTCCCAGTATAGGATGAAACTCCTTCTAGTATTGATTAACATAAACCAGATACATCAATACTTTAACCCTCTGACACAAACTATATTCAGCACAGTGAATACTTTGGATACTTGATACCAACTATTTACTTTTGCACAGAATATTTAATGGAGGGCTTATACTTGTAAATCCCATCGTGGTGTTGGCACTGTTGCGTATGTAAAGAATGTCAGCACTTATTCATTTACGAGGGCTTTCTAGTAAATATAACCTCGTTTGAAGTTGTTTCCATCTATCTGGGAAGATCCCAAATCCCAAATCAAAGACTTGAAGTGTTTCCTCTCTCCGCTTCCTCTGCAGAGTGTGCGTGCGTGCGAGCCTGTGTGTGTGTGTGTGTGTGTGTGTGTGTGTGTGTGTGTGTGTGTGTGGTTGCGATTTGGGTGACCCTTCTGCCAGCGTGAGGTATTTATTTGTTCGCAGCCTCAGAGTGAAAAAGCTCCTCTGCCTAACGCTTCATGGATGGCTAATTTTCCCTTCCTGACCTCCCTTTGTGTGGCAGTGACCCCCTTAGCTCCCCCCTTCTCCCCCCCTTGCATCCCCCCCTAAATAGCTGCCAGCCCTGAGCCCTCTCTCCCCTTTTCCCTCTTTTCCCCCTGTCCACACTGCAATAAATGCTAAAGCTTGACATGGTCCTCAGTGGGGCCTTGAAGTGATCCCAGGGTATTTTTGGGGTGGGGGGGTCAGGGGGGGTGCTTGAGGTGACAAGCGAGGTGAGATTTGGCGGGTTGGGGGGGTGGGGGGGAGTGGGGGGCTTTATACGTTCCCACAGTGCCGACCCAGAGAGGGAACAAATTTGTACAGCCCTCTACAACTGCAGCTCGTATCACCGGCTCCATTCAGGCCACACACACACACACACACACACACACACACACACACACACACACACACACACACACACACACACACACACACACACACACACACACACACAAATGTCAAAACTATGAAATCCTTCAATCTTGATTCTTTAAATAGTGGAACTCATTGAAAACATGATCTCTTCTGGACTTTATTTTGTTCTTATTTACACCTCAGCAAGTATTTGTAGTAATTATCATAAAAAATATATGAAAATTCCACCCTGTAACAGAGTCTGACAAAAATGGTGCAAAGCATTTTATTCTGAGGAAATCCAGAAAAGGATTTGCTAAGCTTTTTTTTTTAAACAGCGATTTATTTAGCAAAAATGTTGCTGTTTGTGTCGTTTTATCAAATAAATTAAAGGCAAACTAAGTATCCATCAGCATTTTCAAAACAATTGAACGGAAATAGACAAAATGTCGATGGTCATTCTTTTATTGAATAAAACAAAAACAATTGTGATTTTAAGATTCATTTAATTTTTTCTTAATTTCCTATTCTTTTTATTTATATTTTCTATTCTATTTATCTTAAATGATAACAAACCAAACTTTGCAAATTTGTGCAGCCAGAATTTCCATTTCTCGTCTCTGATCAGCTGAGTGTGTTCAGGCTTTGCAGCAGAAAGGGTTAAACTGCGTGTTTTCTGACAGAACATTTTGTACAGACGTTTTCTATCTAATGTCATAAAACCGTTGAATCAGTCAAGCTCCTATATGGTGATTGATGGAGTTCAGCTGCGGCTCTCCTACCTGCCTGCTGTCTTCACTGAATTCTGCCTCTTCTGTTTGCAGACTGTGATTCTTACTGCAAAGCGTCCAAAGGCAAACTGAAGATCAACATGAAGAAGTACTGCAAGAAGGATTACGGTGAGTCAACAGAGTTTATGGAACGACTTGATATAACTTCTGTTTCTACAGCAAAGATTAAACACTACAGTGTGTTCAGATGGAAAATAAAATGAGTAAACGTCTCTACAGAGAGTCGCAGCAAAATCAAGAAATGGAGATATACACTTACACACTTAGACTTCAATGTAAAGGCAGACTGGAATCACACAGTTTCCTGGTTTCCAGATAAAATTTAAGATATACTTACAATTTTCCAAACTGTAACCTTTAGGAAGGAAAACGTCCAGAATTATAACATCCCTGGATTATTAAGTTAGAGTTGCAGTTTTATTGATTGATTTATTTGCAGACTGACATTTTTAGACTTGTGATACATGGCCTGCAGTCTGATGTGGATTCTACTGCTTTAATTTAGAGATCAAGTGTTGAGCTTCAACCTCATCGCCTGATAACAGATTTTCAAAAAGGTGTGTGTGTGTGTGTGTGTGTAGCGTCAGACCTTTGGAGAAAGGTTACATATGTCAGCCTGGCTGTGCAGTGGAGCCGTTACAGTTTCCAATAGAGGCATTTCAGTGATGGCTCACTCTCTGAGGAGTGAGACAAAGGCTCAGCAGCAGAGAGGAGGAAGAGAGAGGCAGACAAACAGAAGGAGGGAGAGAGAGCCAGAGAGAAAGAGCGGGACAGAGAAGCTGAGGGGTGTGTGTGTGTGTGTGTGTGGGGAGGGTTATCTCCTTGATGGAGGGCTGAGCAGGCATTTAAGGCCCAAGCGGATAAAGCAAAGGCGGTGTGACGGACAGTGGGAGCCGTCTGAGGGATCCTCATTAAGGCAGCCCACTTCCCCCAGAACCCTCCGGCTGATGTGTTTCTCGCTGCATTCCTGTGAGCGTCCGCCCGCCACGCCATTCAAGGTGTGGATAAGACGTATGACCTCTCCCCTCTGGCTCCGCCCCTGATTGAAGTTAGGCCGCAGAACCGGTCAACCAAGCAGCAGCATCCTGCGGCACGGCTCAGCGGCGTGACAGACAGGCCCGGGCTTTGTTCGACGGGGATTTGAAGGAGTTAGGGGCTTACACACACCTCCTCTTCCACCAAGCCAGGCCCATGTCGTGAGAAGAGCCTCACGTCGCCCAACTGTGTTCCAGTTCATGCGTCAGTGGCTCGGCCTCGGTCATCTCTTCTTTATCAAAAAGGAGGAAAGGATGAGTTTTGCTTGTTCATACTAAAACATGACACCATTTGGTTGATGGTTCATCCACACTGGACTTCCTTCCTAGGTGTGAGAAATGCCAGTTACGTAAGTCAGGAGATAGGTTCAGGTGAAGCTCTAAAAGGAGGAGAAGATGCATTCCAAGTCTCTGTAAGCTTATTGTCTGGGCTTGGACGTGGTCCAGGCAGTACAGATTAAGACTCCGTTCGACTTTGATGCACTTTGCCTCATGCGTTTGTGTTTGTGTGCGTTTACGACCTGGTGATTCATGGAACCGCTGGGAAACTCCCGCCGACACATCCTCGCCTCCCGTATGTGAATGATACCACAGACACTTTTTCCACTGGAGGGTGGAGAGCTATCGAAGAAGACACAGACATCAGGATTTCCTGCTGTTAGGCTGGAAAAACCATCACTCAACACGTTACTGAGTACCCCCATGGCTGAACATTTCCCAAGAAGTATGAGGGAAGGCAGCAGAGGCTCCCCACTGATTTGGCATGTGTTGTGCGTGCGTGTGTGTGATGTGTACCGAATCTGCTGGTGCTGATAACCACCAAGCAAGAGAAACACTAGGTTTTCAACTTGGCTCCCAGGTATATGAGTAGATGGAGGGGGCGCAGATGTGTTGTGTTCTCTATTTAAAGATGAACACCATGATAAAAGGGGGCAGGTGAAGTAAGTCTGCTTCTGCTTGAACGGAGAGGGCGGCTGGTTCTTCATGTTGAGAGGAGCCATTTAGGTGTTTTGAGCTTTTCCCCGTAAAACAAGAAACATTTTTTGGAGCTTTTAAGCCCAATTAAGGTCATCAAGCCGGAAAGGTGGACGAAAAACAAACCGTTCTATTCAGTTTTAATTTCCAAAACGAATGATGGCGGCTGATGTGTTTTTCTCACGCAATCCATCTCCTCTGGGCTTGAGCTTTAATTGCTGCATCATCCTCATCTTGTATGGACAGTATAATCCACTTTCTTCTCATGGCGCCCTCAGCAGGGGGGCTTTGTGCCAATGAGCTCTATGAGGACCATAGAAACGCCCCTGACACGTTTGTTGACAGATCGTTCACAGCAGCATATTGATGATGCGCTGCAGTCCAGACCAGCAGCACGTCTGCACAGCGATTACAGAGACAAGCCAACCCCGAGTCATCATTTAGGATTATTGTGAAAGGATCAGCAGGGGAGCTGGGCTTCATGCTGCGTCGCCACAAGCTCCCGTGGTCCACATACAGACACACATTGAGAATCACAGAGCGGCACCGAGCGAGGGAGGGGTGGAAGGAATCACCAGGAAAAGACACTCTAAGCATTTCGGCGCCAACAGTGGATAGTTTCAGGGGACGGCACCTTCCTCTGTGGGGGGGGACAGGACAGGTGATGCAGAGTTCACCACCACACAGAGTTCACCACACATCACAGGTGATCAGCCAATAGAAACGTTCAGGTGCTAGTGTGGTGAGCAGGGTTTCTACGGTGATGACAATCCTTTGCAAATGCAGACAATAAAGACATCAAAAAGCCCAATGAAGATTCTGCTGCAGACAACTTTGTTCCACAGTGAAGAAACCCTGATTGAGAGTTCATAAATTTTGAATCCTTGAACGGCGAGGCAGAAATCCATCATGTCGGATATAAAACGGCTGGAAACTGAACGCCCCATTAACACTGCTGTGATCTTCAGCTCCATTAGCTCCACATTGGAGGTGAAACCAGTGACCCTGGGAGACGGTGGTACACTCCTAAAGATGTCCCCTTAGTACAGGAGAGCTATAATGGTATTTAACAGAAATCTATACCGCAAGGTTACGATCGACCAGAGGGAACACTTCACTTGGCTAGTTTTCTTCGCTCTTTCTTCCTCTTCCTCCCTCCCTACCCTCTGTCAAAGTGCCGCATCAGGTCATTCATCACGTCATATCGCTGAGAGTCTTGGCAACGCTTTGCGCTTCCGAGAGTCTTACCCTGCCTCCTAATCGCATTACAAATCACCCCGCTCTGTCAGTGGTAATGGACACGAGGGACTGTAGATCATAGACATTGACTGTCGGTGACCATGGAGCGGATACGAAACAGTATTTATCCCATATGAGACTTCATTTATGGCCTTGTAGTATTGTTTTCTCCGGGGCAGATAGTTGGGCCATAGACCACACAATCTTCATGTTCTTATACTTTCTCTTACCTACAATGTAACATCTTCAGTTTGTAACTCAAAAGATGTGTGATCTATTTTTGCTCCTCAGCCGTCCAGGTGCACATTCTGAAGGCGGACAAAGCCGGCGAGTGGTGGAAGTTCACCGTCAACATCATCTCCGTCTACAAGCAGGGTGAGAGCCGAATCCGCCGAGGGGATCAGTTCCTGTGGGTTCGGGCCAAGGACGTGGCCTGCAAGTGCCCGAAGATTAAGCCCGGGAAGAAGTACCTCCTGCTGGGGAACGATGAGGACTCCCCCGCGCAGAGCGGCGTGGTGGCAGACAAAGGCAGCCTGGTTATCCAGTGGAGGGACACGTGGGCACGCCGGCTCAGGAAGTTCCAGCAGCGCGAGAAGAAAGGCAAGTGCAAGAAGCCGTAGGCGGAAAAGGACGGACGGGGGAGTCGGAGAGAGGAGAGGACGAGACAGAGAGAAGACTGTGGACAGAGAACAGACTGTTTATGTCGCTGCTTTTTGTGTAGAAGCATGAAGAGAATTATTTAGGATGATTTTATTTTTTGTTTTTTAGTGAACTTTTGTTGAAGGAGCTCACCTCGCAGATTTGGTTTCATCGTTTATTCGGAGATTGGTCTCTTTTGTGGATTTGCCGAATTTGCACCTATTACCAGTATATAAAGTTATTGTTGTTTGTTTTCTTTATCTCAGTATGAATCCATTATATTTTATGTTTCAGTTTTGATGGACAATTTTCTGCTGGTGCAAAAAAGACAGAAAAAAAAAACACGTAAATACCACTTCAGTTTGTCTCTGCATGGTTTTCTTGTTGTATATTTAGCTATAAGGAGCTTGTTTGTTCAAAAGCCTTCACTGCTCTGACTGAGGTTGTAATTATTTCCTCTTAAAAAATAGTGAACACACAGCATTCAGACAGAGTGCATCCCTCGGTGCCATAAAATATGTTTCCAATGCAAACTTACTTTAGCTTCCGTTGAGGCTTTTGCTTTTTCCATCTGTTGTTGGGATTCAGATATCTGCGTCTCAAGAAACGGAGGGAATCTGTCGTTCCAAACCACACACGAGCACAGGAGTGACTGAAGAGAGGCCAAGATCCAACACAGTATTGATTACAGCATTTCTGACATAATCCATATCCTTCACTCCATTTTCCCTTTCAGGTCTCACCGTTTATGATTTGAAACTCAATTCACTAAAAATCACTGATTTGTCCGTGATTGGGAAAATGATTTTACAGTTTGAATTGAAAGCTGTTTTAATTTCAATGAGAACTATTGTGTTGAGGATAAAATAACTTATTACTTAGAAGAAACGCATAACAATGAATGTGTGCTCACTATAAAATGTCAAATATGTCTATTTTAAACCCCTTTACATACAGTATAATAATGACATCATAGTTCTGCCATTGTGAGAAATCCGAATGATCAGAGCTGTGAACATGATCAAAGCAGACACGGTGTGAATGTTCTCAGCACACCTACAATGACAATTTGTGCGTGATTCTTTAGTAATGTGAACTTTCTCTAAGGCACTAAATATGGAAGTCTGTCCAACACTCCAAACTGTGTGTATTCCATAGTTCCTGTGGCATTTCTATCCCTTGATGCAGGTTCTGCTGTGGTCTCTGATTGGGTCGCGATCTAAAGGGTAACAGAGCGACGACAGCTCTTATTGCCGTTTCCATTGTTCTTTCCAGTGGAGACTGTGGTGAAGTTTGATTACTGTAGCGTGCAGCGTTTTAATGGCTTTAAGTAGCAAATATCTGCAGAGTGCCTAACATAAAACAAACTTCACCACAGCCCAGCGGTTAGCTTAGCTGTGTCACGATAACAAACCTCAGTAGTGGTAGCCAATAGTTCAAGTAGGTCACAGGGTTTCAGTTTTGTCTCACATACTCTTTCCGTCTCTTTAGACATTTTAAAGACTATATTCTGAACCATTACCGTGATTTAAACAGCTACAATTAGCATTATACTATCGTGATGAGCTAATTAGCGCTAGTCTATCAATGTGCCACAAGAACAAGATGTCACATGATGTCTCTTATCTTTACATGTAAAATATCTATCCAATCCAATGTAAAGCCTGTAGACAGACAAGCAAAGAGTCTGTGACTGTGGTGATAAATATAGTCCACCAACACACACACAATGTAAGGCTGTGCATTATATGATGGGAAGTGTGTCCAGTCTCAAGCACATTACTCATTTTCCACATATAAAAGCTTTTTAAAGGCCACATGTTACACATCTATACATTAACAGATCAATGATAAGACTTGAAAAAAACAACAACATATGCATTAATCCACTTATGCCCTCACATGCTGAGACACCACTGTGCACTGTGAGTAAGAACAGTGTTTTATATACTGGCTTTGATTTTCCAGCCACTGGAAGCAGAAATGTGCTGCTGGTGTTTATAAGAACTGCTGATGGAAATGAAATGACTGTCCAAACTCTGTATGGATCGATTGATATCAAACCACATCAATACTTCATTCCTATCTCAGAAAACAAGTTAGACTTTGAACTGAAGCGCCACCTACAGGACAGCCTTCTTAACCTTTAGAAACCCACCTGAGCTCCATTCTAGAACAACCACAACAGATGATGTTGTTGCTGAAGAACCTCCCTGTATTATGTGTCATTGATGAGACTAAAGTATTGTCATACTACGTGCTGGTGACGTCAGCAAAGACAAAATGTACTAAACATTACTAGCATCCATTGTTAATCCTCCATCACAGCGTCTCATGTAAATGTCTTTCTGTCTGGCAGTGTAACCCGTATCACTCTCATGCTGTAAATTTTAGATGCGTCTCTTGAGCAGTGGTTTGACAAGCTTCCTGATGAAATGACACACACACACACACACACACACACACACACACACACACACACACACACACACACACACACACACACACACACACACACACACACACACACACCTGTCAAAGCATTGCTTTGTGTTCATACTATGAATTGTAAATGTTGTTTAGCTGTCACCGTTGCAAACACTTCTTGCAATGTTGTTTTACAATGCCTACTAATATATTATGGTTATTATATATGAATATATTTAATGACACAAGACATTGTGGATTTTATTGTCTTTTTCAACTTTTTTTTTTTTACTTGTCTGTGGTTGTTTAGATCGTTGCCATTAAAGAAGGAAATAATAACTACTGAACACACCAACCTGGTAGAATAAAATACAGATTTTCAGTTGAAATAAACTCTTGTTACATTGTAATCATTTGTCTTTGTTGCTTTGAATGATTTATAATACACATGTTCACTGCCTGCTTTGGACACACACATACACACACAGAGACCCACACACACGCTAGACCTTAGAAGTCATTGACTATTTGGGTTTTTTTCCAGTGAACCCAGTGAGCCAAATCCCAGAAGTAAATGAACCGTAACTACTTTTGCTTACTTCCAGTTTTACCTCCAGAGAGAACATGCACGAGTAAAGCGAGAACCTTTAGTGTGTAAGGTTAACATTTTGGCTGTCATATGCAAAACATTTACTTACTTCTACTTCATAGCCGGTTGCTTTGCTAAATATAATGTTCCAAAACACTCCACTGGTCCAGAGTTCTGAGAATAAACCCAGACACACAGGAGTCCAGGGCCTGTTAACTACAAATGTCATTTATTAGAAATTACAACACATCCATTAAGCTGAACTGATTTACGGGGAAGGAAAGCAGCCACGTTAGTAACACAGCCCAACCGTTTGTTTTGGCTGAGTGCTATTCTATAAACATTATAAAATCCCAAGACAAATGATAACATTACAGCTGCTACAGTGCTGCACGGGTAAATATAAGTGAGTGTGAGGACTGCAAAGCCGGTGGAATTACTGCAGCCCGTCCAAGCTTCAGCCGAGACCACAGACGGGCTTATGAAAGGAAAGCTCTTGTTACCTGTGGGAGGTCCTGCTGTCGGGTCAACATGCGGCCCGGTCAGAGATAAATATGTTATTCAGAATGCTCCCCCTTTTCCAAATGATCACACTGCTTATAAGACATGGGTCCGATGTCACACACCCGTATGATTCACTCAAATGATCAAAAATCACATAAACAATTCTATTTTAAAAGAAAGAAAATGGCTCGTTTATGCTGTAGGGCTTTTCCTAGCAGCGTTACTCAACCCGTTTCCTGTTGCCTCACACAGACACAGACATTTCCTTCTTTTTCTGTTTTTCATGGAAGAAAACAGGAACAGATGAAAAAAAGGTTTGAGCTTCGTATCTGTGCAAAGTGGGTGCAAAAGTTTTGAGATTCTCCCACAAGCGGGGGTTTGATATTATTCGGCCGTAACACAGCTCCACCGTCTCCGCCCTCCTGGTGGGCTACATTGGCCACACGCCGATCACTACGATGGCAATGAGAAGCAGCACGATCACCACCAGCATGCCTGAGGGGGGAGAAGAGGGGTAGAAGAAAACAAACAAATCAGACATGCTGCCTTCAATCTGAGAGGAAAGAGCACAATCCTAGAAAATTATGCAAGAAAAACAAGGGGCAAGAAAATGTTTGTGAAACATTTGGGAATTTTTGGGATTTTTGCAGTAAATCAACCTTGTATTTAAATCAACATCATCATCCTCATCATCTGTGCAGCTGCTTTCATGTGCTTTAGCTACAACCTACTGCAATCATATTCAAACAATCACAACATGCATGTCAGCTGTTTTTCCATCTCATTTGAACAATGTTTACAGTGGAAATTATGTTTGTGATGTTCACACTACATGCTTGTGTATCGTTTTGTTTTGTTTTGATGAGATATCGGCACAAGCAGGTGTGTTTAGCCAATCCAGATCTGATTGAAGCTGAACATGTGCGGGTAGAAGAAGGGACAGATGGGGAATCTGGACCAGGACCAGGATGAGAACCGCTGTGACCGACCACGGTTGTGTACGTGACCATAACATAGTGGTAATTATAGGCTGTCACTCAATTATGGTCAGTGCAACTTCAAGCAGTCATTTGTGTGTTTGGAACAGTGACCACAGTTACAGACATTCACTTATGCATGAAAAAATAAAAAGGATCCAATTATTGCTGTTTATCAAAGAATCCAAAACTTACCAGAATAATGCCATTTGCAAAATTTATGGAATTTCAAAGGACACATAAATGTACAACAAAGGAAGTTTAAAGTTGCAGTGCGAGCGGAGCAAAGTGCGACTAACACAGATGTGGACTGTATTGCGTCATAAAAAATATATTTCACTTAATTCTACTTTACTGTTGAGGATAAAAAGTTGAGGTTTAACACGTTCCCTTTAACTTTAAATGTCAAGCAGCTGAGAGAGCTCCGTACCTGATTTGAGACAGATTCCGAGAGAACGGCGAGGGAATGCGTGAGACACAGGGGAATACACTTGGACCATGTAAGAAGCCTACATAGCTCACAACTAATTTCCAAAGCCCTTGATCTAACACAAGTCCTGAGTGCTCATGCCCTCACAGCAGATCACCATTCTTCCCCTGATGACTTAATGCAATTTACATGCGTTCAACAGCCACAAAAGCTTTATTGACATAGATTGCACACTGTGATAGGCATATGTTTCTGATTCTGGCCTGAGAGGATAATCATTGTTTTTCGCTGATACTATGGAAGCAGACACACACAAAAAAAAAACACAAAGGCTTCGCTCACACTTCATCAAACGTGTTTTACCCCGAGGACCTGAACAGAGTGCCGTTTTTATTGTAGTCACCGCCCGGGAAAAGAATCTGGGGCTGAAAAAAAAATCCAATACAGGTGGAATTTTCATCCTTAGCAGAGAAAATAATACCGACTAGGAACTCTGCAATCAAGGTCGAAGACGTTAGTTTGAACATAATAAGAAGACTTTTATGCTCTTGGAGGTGGGCGGCTTATGTCATGCGCATCATAAACACTGAATGGCTTCAGGATGTCTGGGTCTCTGCTCCAGCTTAGTACATATATTCTACGACCTACACCACAAACCATACCACACACATTAGATACGGAAAACATTCTCCAAGGCCGCGTTCACGCTCCCAACCCCCCCGCCCCCCTTTCCTGCTCAGGAATGGCACAGGAGTGAAGATTTCAAACAACTGCATCTCCGGCTGGCTGTCGACAGTCCCCTCACTGACTCAAGCTGTCCATTGTTATTTAGCATGGGGCTGCTATTTTCCCCAGCCTTTCACTTTGGGTTTACATTTCTCTCATTCTTTGGCTCTCTCCTCCTGCGTTTCCCCTCGGCGGCCTAATTGGTCGTCTTCCCCTGTGGGAAAGATGGGGCGAGATATAAGCCATGCTGAACTAATTGCTGGTGGTGGTGGTGGTGCGGGGGTGGAGTGGGGGTGGGGGGTTATGAAATGTTAGGCTGATGCCAGGATATGTGGTATGGCTGTAAAGGGTCCAGATGTCTTTGTACCTCTCTGGCTCACTGTGCCACTCTCTTTGTCCGTCTCCTTTGTGGGTTTTTTTACGGCCGGGTGTCTCTGCTTATAGTTCGGTTCCTTCACTGAGCACGGTCAGAGTCTTCTACACATTTAGGCTCCGTTGCCATCTTGTATAAACATGCGTCGCCGTTATTTGCATTCGATAACCAGATGATGACATCACGCGTTAATGGAAGGTGTAAATCTTAGTAGCAGAGCTTGAATCCTTCTGACGTTGTGAATGGGACCCAAATCAACAACAACCAAGGGAAGCAAGTGGACAGTTACGTCAAGCTGCATTGTGATCTGAATGCCATCTGTGACTGTGACTGGATCTCTGACTCATTCAAGATGCATTCAGTGGATAGAATCTCTCTCTGGTCGTGGATGTTGACCGCCTGACCTCTACAGTTATAGCTTCTTTATAAAAGGATGATGATCGTCCACGATGTAAGGAGGAAGGATGGGCTTCAGAACGCAACGGCCCGCGTAAATGGAAGTCATTATCAAGATAGCGCATCCGGATTCAAGGATTGCATTTGAATGCATATAAAAAGGCCCACATACACGGTGCATGTTATATGTTAAGTTTAGTATAAATACACAGTGGATGTAGAAGTTATGACGGGGCGAGACAGGGCCGCTCCTCCTGATAACTTACACATGTGAGCATAATGTGGATGTCAAAGTACAAACATGTTCCAACAGCTCTGGTGATGGCTCTTTAAACACCTCACACTTAAAGCAAATACACACACACAACCTCCGAGCAATTAACTTTGTTTCAGTGTAAACGATACTGAAACAACTTGGAATGCGCGCACGCACGCGCACACACACACACACACACACACACACACACACACACACACACACACACACACACACACACACACACACACACACACACACACACACACACACACACACACACACACACACACTAGATTCAGACATCAGGAGTTTCATTCAGCCTGGTTCAAACATCTGTCAGCAGCTCATTGGACAATGGCGGGGCAACAATGCAGATAGCGGGACGAGCTGTGTAACGCAGACATATGTGACTGAGCTCTCACACCCTCTAATGTCACACAACAGCCCGTCATGGAGTCACATCAGACACCCACCCTGACCCCCACCCTGCTGGTCTCTGCGGGCCTCCTCTGTCTGCCTCAGTAACTAAATAAGCCTCTCCTGACCCTCAGAAGGCCTCCAGAGACTAATGACAATGATGGCGTTTGCTTGCCAAACAGATTAGGGCTCTGCTGTGTCACCGATGCTGAGAGAGATGCTCGGTGTCTGCTGTCAGCCTGACCACCCAGGAGCTCCGGAGGCCAGAGTCCCGGGGTTCATCCCATCTTAGCAATTTTCTGACACATCAGTAAGACAAATCGCACAGAAAACGAATAATCAGCGAGAGCCCCGAGCAGGCGGAGGTTAGATTTTGGACTCCGCCCCTCTACTCCCACCGTGGCCTCTTCCTCATGGTTCACAGATCTTTTTTACAACACAAAAGGCATTGATGACCTCTGAAGAAGCGGCCCAATCTTTATGTTAACAAGGCTAGTGTGTGTGGCGCTCATCATTTCTCTCCCGCCACAATGAACATGAAGCAAAAACCTTCAGCGTATGAATAATAATGTAGTGATATGCAATGCTAATCTTTCAAATCGTGACCTCCAGTATCATAAAGGTTAAATCTGCCCACACACCCGTTTGGAGATACAGAGTTTTAAAGTTTGGCCGCTCTAACTGAACTCCCACAAGCTCTGACTTCTGAAAGTGAAGGGAATCGCATTCGTTTGAGAAATTCAGAAAATAACCCCAGAAGAACAGAAAGTTAAAGTGCTTCAGTCAGCTTCAACCAAAATGCCAGATGGAGCTTTCTAACACTGCGGCCCCGATCGTTAAATTATTGATAATACAGCCGAATGTATTTGATCATTAGAGGTTAGTGACTCACACCAACCATCCTTTATTACATCCTCATAAAACTATCCAATGTTTCCCTCTAAGCTCTTGACTAAAAAGAAAACAGGATAAGCATTAAGGGATGAACAAACCATGTGTGCTTTGGCTTAAAAGGTAAGGAAAGGAGATGATTGGAAAGATGTGTTTCTTTAACCGACTATCATCGACTACATGAAACATATGCACCTGTCATTTCCCAGAAAAGGATTCCACCCTGGCCTCTCCTCCACAGCTCCTGAGTGGCGGTTAGAGACGGTGAAGTCGGCCTACAACACGCTCGTCAAGCGCTGCCCCTCACCCACAGCCTCTTTAGACTAAACAGCACAAACCTACTTGAGATGTGAGCCACCTGCGAGATTCATGAGGTTTCAGAAGTGGACCCGTCTACAGATGGAGGATTAGCTGTGTGGAGGAGGAGGGCCGCCTAAGCACTGATGTTGCCTGATGTGATGCTTGAAATCCTGGGAAACTCACGCCACTCTCCAAAACACCCTTTGGTGCCAGAGACTAATCTGCCACTCTAATCCAGCACCACTCAAAGCCTCCACGCCTCCATTCCCACCACCGACGTAAAGAAGCGGAAATTACTGTGTGAATAAGGCTCAACTAGTTTCAGTGGCACCGGCTGAACACTTTGCAATATTGGTTACTATTGGTTATGATGAAAGGAATCCACTGGATACTCAAATGGTGGAGCTGGAGTCACAGAACATGGACTCAACGTAAAGCCTCAGTAAGCTTCATCCATAGTGACCCGCAGAATCTGTTATCCCCATTTCGACTCGTGGAGATTCTGGTCTCGGTCTGATGAAGCATATAGAGCCTTTAGAGTCACAGCACTAATCTGATGAGATATGATATCATCTCCAAGAACTAAGAGTTAAAATATGATTGCCTTGTGTGAAACAAGGTGAAACTGAGAAAATTAAATAAGTAAAAGTAATCAAGTATATTTTCTTATTTGCATCTGTGAATCTTTAGCCTTTCCTGCTTTTTATTCCCTCTCGTGGTTTTATTTTGTATTCTTGAGTGTAGAGAAATGAGATCTCCTCCTCTAAATCCAGCGCTGACGTATGTTTCAGCCCTAGCGTGACTCAATCAGGTCCAAGTCTTCTTGTGTGCGTCGAGGAGACAGATGTCTCCACAAGCTTGAGCTGTACTTGAGTTGTTTCCCTTTATGTTTCAGCACTGTGGAGGTTTCACAACACCACTGGCATTTAACACACACAGCACACCACAGGCCCACAGCCAAGCAAAATGTGGGCCCTCCGCTCCTTTAGGAGAGTCGACCACTTCCAAGGCTCAGCTTACACTTCACCCTGAACTGAGGCCCGGCTCCCATCGACAAAAACTAAGATGCCTCCTTTACAATGAAGCGGCCACCAAAAGCTATGTTAAATATGCTTTTGGCTGTCAAAGCCAGACGTTCCAAACTTTACAAGGACTGGGCTGAGACATAACACCAAAGACCGGCTTTGGATGAGAGGTGGCTTCAAAATAAATAAAGTCTTAGAGCCAAGGAATTATAAACACGCTGCCACGGAGAAAGAGGGAGAACCCTCTAAACGATTTGTGGCATGTAGTATTTTCAATTCTTTCTCTGCTCGACACAAAGAAAAGTGTCAAACAAATGGAGAGACGAACACGGGGGGATGACAGGGAGGAATGGAGAAGAGAAAGAGAGCATTGAGGTGAGGGAGAAGAAGACCAAAGGGAATTTTCCATTCACCTATGAGGCACGCTCACACACACACACGCTGTCTCAGACACATGCGCTCTCTCTCTCACACACACACACACACACACACACACACACACACACACACACACACACACACACGTCAATGCATAGAAAGATTATCCATGATTTGCAAACATGGTCGTATGATTTGACACCTAAAAACACATGAAGCTTGTTTACATAACTAACACAACTACAGACACACACACAACTACACAAACACACACACGTATGAAGATTCTTAAGCCTGCTTCTGAGAAAGAGGGAGGAAGAAGTCAAAGACAAAGAAAGTCCTGCTTGCAGCTCTGGGATCTTCAAACAAACTCCATGGGGACAGGGCCGGCGGAGGGAAGCATTCTGGGGCCTGACCTCCATCTTGCCTTCTCTACTTCTGTCCCCTGACCGCCTATTAGCCGGGTCGCCTAGCACAACAATGCGGTCTTTGCCACAGTAACACTGGCTGGCGTTTGACTCGGCAAACTGAGCCTGGCCCTCACCCACGGCACAGCTACTCCCACATTCCACAGCCTGGCCAGCTAACACACCTCTCATGGCAGGCGCCTTCCTCTGAAAAGCTGCCTGCTGAAAGAAAACAGAGAATCCAGTCTCTTTTTTTTGTGTGCAAGATGAAACAACAGTTAAGCAAACAGAGGCAGATGTGAGGTAATGGTGTGGGAGGCTTCACGCATTCACAAAACCCCCACCAAAGTCCCGAGCGCAGACAGAGGAGACGGTGACTTGAGGCTTCATTTGCAACTCTCGGCGGACATCTGAGGATCGGTGAAAGCAACTGAGAAAGCAAAGCGGAATAATCGGGGATATCGAGCATGAGGCGTCCCCTTTCTGATCCAAAGGAGCTGTGTTAGCGGGCGTGAGAGGCCGAGCCAGTCCACCCACCATTCATCACCAAGACGCTCGGTGCCAAGAGGGCTTGTCCCCATCAGTATCATTGTTTCTGCTCCATTAAGCGCCAAGACATTCGGGCGATGAAGGCAAAGGCAGCAATAGAGACGATATCACTTAAAGGCCAATGACATATACTGCTGGCTGTGCGTCTTATTGGCTGAAAACATGAATTGTGCATCATCTATAGGCTGGAATGAGTTGTGGGTTGTGTGTGTTGCTTGGGTATCAGGGGATCAAAACCTGACGCTGCTTAGTTTGTATCATTCAGGTAAACAACACAGACACAAGACCAAGGCTCACCGCAGGAGGCCGACTTTGTCTCCACCAGCTTCACCCGCCGTGTCTCGTTATGAATCCTGTTGTCCGTCTTGTCCACGAGGTGTGTGAGGTCGTCAATGATTTCTGAGGAAAAAAAGGAAAAGAGGGAGAAGGGGAACAGCGTTAGCGACTGTAAGCTGCTGTCACCACCTTCACAAAGCATTTCTCTCTCCTTTTAATTACGTGACAGACCGCCCAACGCGCTTTGTGTAGTAAAAGAAACAACCCCTAAAATTGAAAAGTGACTGCAGGAAATGACATCAGAGCAGCGCATAACATCAAAGGGGCGGCCAAATACCAGACAGGAGGGGCGGCGATGGAGGGAGAGAGCGCGCTGTGTGATGAACGCACTCCACTGCCTCTCAAGTGCTTTCACTACTTCCTGGATCCTTTCTGAATTTAATCTGGCCCTTATTATTCATGCGTTTGGTCGTCTGTGCCCAGAGAGGGTGTGTGTGTGTGTGTGTGTGTGTGTGTGTGTGTGTGTGTGTGTGTGTGTGTGTGTGTGTGTGTGTGTGTGTGTGTGTGTGTGTGTGTGTGTGTGTGTGTGTGTGTGTGTTTGGCTCTGACACTGGGGTCCTAAAGTCGGACTTCCTGACTTGAAGGTCATCCAGATGGAAGCCTGTTTTGATTTGTGGCTACAGAGCATCTCCAGAGATCGCTCGACAACAAAAACAGATAAGCTTGTAAGGAGTTCCAAAGAGTACATATTTACGATTCCACATTCAGATGCAATACTGACTTCACTTCACATCCTGTTATTTGCAGTTGTGGTGTAGAGTCAGTAGGAAGTGTGAACACTGACTGAAACTGAAACTAATTTGAATTTTGACTTGATTACATAAACTGAAATCAAGGCACTTCTCATCCTACTGGGCTTGAAATGCGCATAAATGGATTTTACTTCCACGTAACAGCCCTAGATGATGATGTAACCGGTACCTCTGCCTGTCCTTCAAAAGGCCGACTCTCCTCTCCTGTCTCCATGTGTGCAACTCACACACACACACACACACTTTCACACCGGACTGAAAACATTCAGATGAACTTCACACTTTAGAACATTTTCCTTATTATTATTTCCATCATTACTGCCAAAATGACAAACAACTATGAATAAATACTCGGAGAAATATATGAACAACATGGCTCATTACTCCTGCCATAAATCAGGCACTTTAATACGAAACAGGACTCCAATTGGACGTTTCATCTTGAACGCATGTGTCCGCAGATCCAGCTCCGTGGCCTGTTTTTTATTTCTGCTCCCACCGTGATGAAAGGTCCTGTCCAGCAACCTTCTACTGAGTAAAGAAAAGAAGAAGAAGAAGAAGAAGTAGAAAGTCCACCGGTGGCTGAACAATAAAGACGACTGAATAAGGGTTAAACAGAAACAAAGGCTGAGAGGAAGAGGGGGGGGGGGACTCTTCACAGGCTCCGAATCAACCTCTGATAAATGAATGCTTTGCAGGAATGGGAAGCTCGACTCTCCTCCATGGACCACAGCGGAGAGCCAAGTCAAACAGGCTGTCCTGTCCAGGGAGAGAGGATCCGTTTTATTGCTGCTGCTCCTGCTGCTGTAAAGCTTTTCAGACATGTTCCAACATACATATCCAAAATGATCTAAGCGGTTTTTTTTCTCTCCGTCTTGTTCTCTACAAACCGGGCCGCACGGCTCTATTCCCACAGGTGGCCGCTCGAGGTCATGCGCGGCGTTTTGTCTTCCTGAAGACGACTGTCTCGGAATTGGTGAGAAAACATGTTTTTCTCAATGAGCGCCGTCACCGCTTGACAAGACGGCCCGCTCTCGGCTAACATCCGCTAATTAAGTCGTGCGGATAATTTGAGGGAGGGAAGGAAGGCATGTCAGTTTGGAGGGCCCGGGTGCGAAGGGGCGAGGACGAAGGGGATGGGAGACGTGAGAGCGCCGTATGTACAGTGTCTCCCGGGACGCCAACATCATCATCTACGCATCAGGCAACAATTTAGTAGGAAGGAAGTCTTCCTTTACTGGCAGGGAAGAGGTGGAGACACTGGGCCATTTGTGCCGCGTGCCACTCCAACGACTCATGAAGAATGTTTTAGGTAAAGTCGGGCCAAATTTCTTGATTCGGTTCTGGCTCCGCGGTGACAGTAACGTCTCGTTTCAGTGATGAATCCTCGCCCGTGCCAAGACGTAAAAGTTCAAGGACCTCACACACACACACGCAAAGTGGAAGCGAGCGACGCTACGAGCTTCTTCGCGGACAAAACCAGTAAGCAACGTGTTATCAAGTCACGGTTTCTAACAACATAATTCCCAATTTCCGACTGTAACCTTTGCTGCCATGTATGACAGCTGCTCGCCCTGGCTTGAATCTGCCACCACCACAAAGAAGGCCCTGTTTCAGGCAAAGATTGTTTATTTAAAATGCTATTACACTGGATAAACCTCCAAAGCCACAGTGTGGGAGAGAGAGTGTGTGTGTGTGTGTGTGTGTGTGTGTGTGTGTGTGTGTGTGTGTGTGTGTGTGTGTGTGTGTGCAGATACTGTACATACAACAAACTTCATTCTTCCTCTCTGCTGGCTGCATTAGTTTAAGCTCACATCACATCTAACGTAGCATAGATGGGCGAGACGTCTCAATGAGAAAGTATTTAAAGTTATCCAATTAGTTTTATGCTCTTCTGTTTGAGAGCATGAATAGTTGATGCTATCGACTTTTTTTAAAGACTTCAATCCATCATAGTCTCTCAGCTTAATAGCTCTGTGAGTCCTTTTAACCAAAGACAGTGATGCTGATTAAATATTGTACGGTGCAGTTATTCTATCATTCCATAAAAGAGTCTGGAGTAAGGTCAAACAGGAAGGAGCACCGTGACCAGGATCTAAACAAATAAAGCAACTGCAGCAATTAAAAGTGAACGTTCCCTCCATCCAGAGACCGACCGACTTCGCTGTGGACGGCAACGGAATTTAGATCAGCCTCTTATTAAGTTTGTTTTTATTTTTTCATGAAGCACGAGTCAGCTGGGCTCTTTTCTCATTACACTTTCAGCAAACTGAGCAACACAAGGTCATTAAGAGGCTTGGGTTTGATCCAGGGACTCGTTATTGGGGTTGTGTTGGTTGCATAAAAACAAAAATCAAAACAGAGAAGACCACACACAGAACCTGTCAGGAAGCTTTAGACTTTTAAAAACTAAACTTAAGACTTCTCTTGGCTTTTTTCTTCTACTGCAGTTCACTGATTTCCTCTTCCACCTGATCCCAACTTAGACGTTTGTTTCCAATTAGCAGGAACCCTAAGACAAAGGTATACAGGATACATACAGGATAACATGCCACTGTCTATTCCATTGGATCATCCCTCTAGAGAAGGAGCAGCTTCTGCCGCTCCGCACAAGTCTGCCAGGGGTAAAAGCTAAAAATGGAGGATAAACAAGACAGGAGGGCTGCTGCTCTCCGTTCTGTTCCTCTCCTACCAATGGAGCTTTTCATTCACACAAGAAACAACATGCGTTAGAAACCTGCCCCTTGTGCGGAGAGAGGCGCGAGGGCCCTGCAGCACACACACACGGCCAATAGGAGACAGATGTTGGTCCTGTATGATGTCACCTACTCGCTCGCGCTGCTGAACCTGCTTGCTGCGCCATCGCAACGCCGCTCCATTCCTGCTCCAATTCTTTTGTGTAAACAGCTTCTCTCTCTCTCTTGATTAGCTTTTATTTGCAGCCAGCCTCCTGTCTGGGGACCAACTGGTTAATACTGCAGGTCTGTTCCGGTCCCTGCTGCCAGCATCATCTGGACCAGGAGTCAATGTGCAGGTCTACGCCTCTCGCCTTCATTAACACACACCAGCCTCATTGTAGGACCGGGTTGAGATCTGCATTACAACCACTCCACTATTCAATCCCGACATTGAATCTGAAGTTCTTCTCATTATTTGTAAGGCCTTACACAAATTGGCTCCATTGCTGATTCCCTCCGTGTCCATGAGGTCCCTCAGGTCCTCTAAACAAGGTCTCCTCACTGTAAGAAGTTGAAGGCCAAAGACTCGAGCTGACCCTGCTTTTTCCCCGCTGATGGAAGAGTCGTTCCCTGTGGATCGGCTCAGGAAAGCTCCAGGGTTTATCTCAAGGAGTTTGATGTTGTTTTATTTAAATTTTATTCCCCTTATATTTGTATTCCACCATAAGTGAGATTTTAGAATGTACTACATGCAACTTTGGACTTAGTTTCCACTCTGCTCTAGCATGATTCTCCACCTGTGCTTCAAAATCACAACACCTAGCTCGCACAAATATTATCTTATCTCTGTTCCATCATGATGTAGTTTGCATCACTCAGGACATCGACTCTCACTCAATACTCCATTAATAGGATTCTCCCAACACCCTATGTAATTACAGTATGAGGTGAGTCGTCTCTTTGAAGACATGCAGAGGTGAATGAATAGATATACAATCGCTTCATCTGGTCCTGTTACTTCCTGTGTATTAACTGCATTACATGATGTCTGACAAACAAACTATGTGTTGCCTTCATCCCGTATAATCAGTTTTTCAGTTTAATCAGAGTTTTACATGTAAACGTACTGAAGTCTGATCTCACTGTTAGCCTCAGTGAGACTAGACTCTGCAACAGCTGACTTGAAATACACAACACCGACTCCATTATATCAAGTTTCAAAATAGTGTGGCTCACTCACTGAAAGCAAAACTCACAGTCATAGCTACGGTATAATACTTCCTTCCTTCCTTCCCTCCTAAGCCTAGAGATCCATGCAAAGCTTCAGACAAGAGCATCCTCACTCCAGCCAGCTCCACTTCCCCGTAAGAACTCCACGGGCAATTACTAGACCGACTCTTTCAACTTCAAGCACAACAAAACGATACAAAGCCAAGGCCGTTAAAAGGAATTGCGAAACTGCGGTACATTTTCCAGACCTACCAAAGGCAAGCGGGGGACAAGGATAGAGGAAACAATGGTCAAGGTAAAGCACGGACAGCAAGCAGGCCCAGATAACACTCCTGCATGTCTGCTGCTCATTGGGTTCCAATTAGGTTGTTCAGACAAAGAGCTGGAGCGAGTGAGAGCAGACGGAGGAGGAGAATAATGAACAACAGGGAGGAAAAATATGCATGTGTGAGTGTGTGTGTGTGTGTGTGATAATGCAGAGATGAGACGCTGTGATGAAATGTCTTCTCTATCATCTCCCAGGACACGAGGACACACAGCTACACACACACACACACACACACACACACACACACACACACACACACACACACACACACACACACACACACACACACACACACACACACACACACACACACACACACACACACACACACACACACACACACACACACACACACACACACACACACACACACACACACACACACACACAGCTTACACTTCACACCACATTGGTTTAAAGTAAATCTAGAGTTTGAGGCCTAAACATCCAGTTCAAAGCAAATAATCATGATATCATAAAGCTTAATTGGAGTCAGACGGTAAATATGAAGCTCTCACGCAGGAGGACGGTGAGAAGTTTGGGCCCCGGCCTCCATTTTAATTATTAAATTCCCACTTCCCAGATCTACATCCACCCAAAGCCTCCAAATCGCTGACTCATCCTCACAGCGACTACAGCGGCGGTGGTTTCGGTTTGTGTGTGTGTGTGTGTGTGTGTGTGTGTGTGTGTGTGTGTGTGTAAGTGTGTGACTGCGTGTGTGTGGTGGAGGCACAACCATAAACAGTGACACCCAAAAGTGGCTCCAGGATGTGCTGTATTAACTCTGTGTGTTATTGTAGGACTCATTCCCAGCGCGGGCAAGACCGCACTGAGAAAATGCTTGTTTTTCCTCGCCGACTTAAACACAATGTGACTCAGTGAGGCTAATTCTGTTGTGCTTATTCAAGAGATGATTTCTCCCGAGGATACGAACGGAGCGCCGGCGAAAACACGAAGGGGGGAAAGTGCAGAATCTTTTCAGTCGACCCTCCTCTCCTATGAAGTGCAGCCGACCACAAGTGTTACCAATTGGCCCTGGTGTGACTGACTTGTGTGTGTGTGTGTGTGTGTGGAGGGTAGCGCTCCGTTGCCAAACCAAACACACACACACACATCTCTGGACGTAACTGGAACTTCACTTGGCACACGCGGAGGCGCTCGGCATGATGATACAACTCGGGGCAATTATGGTATTTACAAGAAGTTGCAGAGTCCTGGAAGAGTTTCTTACAACTTATTTTTGTAGTTTGTTCTCCTCTCGGTTGCGCATTGTAAACAAACTCACCCCGGGGGCCTGCAGGGAGTGAGGAGCTCCAGTTTTACCAGTTTATTAACTGCATTTAAACCCACCACCCCCGCTGCATGCGTGTGCGTGCCAATAAAACTAAATGTAAACAGAGAAATGAGAAAAAATAGAAAGGTGCAGTTTGTGTCTACAGAAGATGAGCTTCAGATTAGAGGCGATGCTAAATCTGTGTTGGGCCAATGTGACAAGTAGAGGGAGAGGAGAGGTTAACACCAACAACCCAGCAATAAAAACCTCCCTTTATTTGTTCACGATCCGCTTTCTATCACTATCTCAATGTTCACACTGGTGATGGATCTTTGATGACTTCATCTCTGCTGCAAAGCCCCAAATCAATTATTAAGAACTAGCTGCTGCTCTGACATGGATCTAATGTTGTCCCGCAGACTTGTGGACATGTGTCTAAGCATGAACTCCAATCAGTCAGTTCATTGGTCAGCGCTGGAGTTGAGTGATGGCCTCGTCTCTGCTCGTACTCTGGCCTGTGAGCGAGTGCATCTCCCTCTTCCTCACATCTGGCCTCTGTGTCTGTCTGTCTGTCTGTCTGTCTGGCCAACTCTGTACACATGTAGTAGTTAGTCAAGTGAGGGCATCGCCATGCAGCGTGCACACAACACACCGCCATGCCGACAACATCTGGCTGTCTGAAGTGCCGGGCCACATGTGTACAGATTAGTCTTCCTGCTGGACATCCTTGGCCCTCATGAATCTCTCCGTTCCTCCTGCTGAAGCCACAGCCCCGCTCACCACTTTACTACATGTCACTGCATAATTACTAACTCTCTCGCTTTGTGTATATTGATGGCAGACAGCGTGCCCGGCGCTACAAAGATAGTTTTAGTAATACACAAGCACATGTCCTCACAGCAAGCTGCTTAGACTCCACTCATGACTTTAGGGCAGTACGCTCTTCAAAGTGAAACCTTGTGTTTGAACAAATTCAGCCAACATTAGAATTAATATGCGATATAGAAACATAACCTGGATTCTTGGCGCACACAAACCTGACATGAACCCAGGACCTTCTGGCCGTGGGGCGATGGTGCTTAACACTCAGCTGGAGCGTCTCCATTGGAGCTGTGTATCAAAATGACATCTTACTGTGCTGAAGTGCATCAATACAACATGCATCTGCATTTTAGAATAAGAATATGACTTTAGACTTACACTTTCTGCATTAAAATACAAATAGGTATCAACAAAAGTATCATTTGATGAGCAGAAGTATCATCCACACACCAGGAGGTTGGTGCTGGTAAATGTGGAGCTTTGTCACACAAGTACACACCTGGGCCACACTCATCTGAATCATTTACGTGCCGGACTAAAGAGACGCTCTCTGACTTTCACCTCTCTAGCAGTTAAGATTGATCACGATCCCCATCAGACATGATGAATGGCAATAATGACGGCAATCTGAGGGGTGACTTTGTTCAAAAAGTTGAACCCCCGTCTGAAAGAACCTCTACTTCAAAGTAAAGCAGACTTCCAAATTGGGGCCTGAACCTGCTAGACTCTGCACCCAACACACACACACACACACACACACACACACACACACACACACACACACACACACACACACACACACACACACACACACACACACACACACACACACACACACACACACACACACACACACACACACACACACACACACACACACACACACACACACACACGATCATTATTTCTCTCCTTGAGCAGAGGAAACCAGGGCCTTTTCAGGAGCATAGCATGACAATGAGAAGACCACTGGAACTATTCAAACAACCTGGGATGAAGAGTCTGCGGAGACTGGAACTGATCAGTGTTTCCGCACACTAACAAAAAAACAAGTGAGTCACGCTGCTATCTCATGATACCGACTGAATCCAAACAAAAGCTCATCAGCAGAGGCCGGCTCGTCGTCGTGGGGACTGTTCTGCATGTGTTAGCCCTAATAGGATTCAGCAATTGTGGTTTTGGCCCGTGAAAGACAGCTGGAAGTCGTCGGCGTAGTGTGCACAATTAATTAAGATCAAACTCATAATGTCGTCCACAGATAAATAAACACAAAGCTTTGGAGAGGATGAACACGGTGAGAGAGCGCACGACTCCATCCAGTCTGCAGACGGGGCGGGGTTGCGATGAGGAGAGTCTCCGGCACCTTTTGGAGCGTGCGTGCTAATTGCCAGGCTTGCCAGCATCAGGCGCTCTTAAGGCCAGATGCCACTGAACAATATGTGTGTGATGAGCATGAGGGTGCCAGCAGCAGCAGCAGCAGCAGCAGCAGCAGCAGTGTGAAGCAGCAGCAGTGTGAAGCAGGGACCACCCTGTCACAGGCACGCCACCTCCGCACCAGCCGCTGTTACACTTCATCACTGCCATCACACTTCATTAGCAGAGAGACACAGGAGGAAGAGGAGGAGGAGGGGGGTTAGGCGTTACATATTGTGAAACGGTGAATTAATATCAATAAAAAGGGAAAGGCTTTGGGTGAGGCTGCAGGAATTCAGACTGGTAGGATCTGTTGGTCATTCTGTTCTGTGTCCCTGTCTGATCCTGCAGCTCATTAAAGACCTTAAACCTTAACCTAACTTAACCTAGCTAGTATTGAACACCTGGGTGAAGGATAACCACTGTTGTTAAAAGTTAAATACACACAGTTTAGCATTACTGTATAGAAGATTAGAGGAGGAGGATCCTTCAGTCCATCACAGGGTGAGGACTTAGAATAGAGAAAGTTGATGAAAATGAATTCAACCTTTAAATAGACAGGAACAGGCTGAACGTTACATCTTACAGTCCAAAAACAGTCTTGGTTTGGAGATGTTGTTTATCTGAAAGCCTATTTGTAGTAGCAGAGGAGTTGTGAGTGTGTGGAGGTGAAGGGTTCTCACTAACGAAGCAACTCTGGTCCTGAAATGATCTGAGTCTAATAACTCAACATGGAGCTTCCCGGTAATACGCTGGCTGGCCGGCTGACTGACTGACGGAGGAGTTATGGAGGACTTTGATCTTCCAGCCAGGCCCTGTTTCACTCATAACAGACTCACACGCATGGAGACACACATGGGCTCACACGCGCAGACGCAGACCCAGACACACGTGTGCGCACACTTGGGCCTATGAGAGAGGCCCATCCCAGACAAGCAGGCAAACACACACACACACACACACACACACTCGCCCACTTCCCGGATGTGACAAACTTCCGACAGGCATTAGTGTCTCAGACTGAAGAAGAGTCATCCCTCCCCACGGTGACTGTTAACCCACAGCGATGTTCACGGTGCGGAGCGGCGAGCTGCAGCGCCGCTGATAGAGACGTTTTAATGTGGAAAAGCGAGTCGAGGGCCAGCTGTTATTTATCTGCTGAGGAGCAGTGCGGATGTGGAGACATGAAACATGGCCGAGCCGTTGTTCAGCATGGAAAAATTCTCAGATAAGATGAGATCAGATCTGGGGTTTGCGTGGCTGCCAGCGGACTTTCCTTTCAATAAGCATCATCAGGTTCAAAGTCCTCAGGAGCGACACCTCTGATAGAGGAGGACGCCTATCAGGAGCCGGGAAACAACAACAAGAGCTTTACTGAGAGATTAGATAACAACATGCAGGTCAAACAATTAAAGCCACTTCAAACAAAAGTGTGTACGTGTGTAAGTGTTACTTTGTCTTTGAACTTTATCGCGTTCATTCATGGAAGGATGGATGATTTATGAGGAGGAGGGTGTTATTGTTTAGAAGCCGCGTCGGTGTACAACACGTGTGGCTGTTGTGTAAACGCCATTTACATTTCTGGCCGCGGTGAATTTGTGGGAGTAGAGAGACGGAGAGACGGAGGAGAGACGGGAAGATGAAGACAAGTCTGGGTCCTAAATTCCTCCTTGTGTTGTATTTATGTACCGATATGTTACATGTCCATTGAGATGCTCTCCTATATTGTAGGCAGTGTGGATTAGATGCATTTGGAATAATTGTGCTTTACTAGCGGAGGCCAGAATAAATGTTTGGCCAGCGGTGCGGCTGAAACAACTTCCCATCCTGAGAGGAAGCGGCCTCCCATGCGGCCCGTGGACAGCGAGCGGCGGCACAGGGCACTAAGCAAACAGCAGAAATATGACGCAACCACACCACAAGCTTCACTGTGGGCTCCATGCACTCCAAAACACGACTGGATACACAGACAGCTTAGGCACACAGAGCAAAACCACATGCGTGCGCACACACACACACACACAGATTACTGCACGACAAGTCTCATAATCACAGCGATGGAGTCTGACAGAGCTCGACACGCCGCAGCCGTTTAAACAGCTGCACCTACAGCTGTCGTGTAATTACCCAGCTGATGAGCGAGGACGAGGAGGTGCAGATAAGAGGAGGAGAGGAGAAGAAACCTCCGAAGAGGAATTCAACAAATCCACTGAGAGGATCGACTGAGAGAATTCCATGAGTCCCTCTCCATCCACACAAACAGGGCTCAGTCCACCGGCACATCCATCCTCCTGATAGGCACCAGGAGATTCAATGAGGACCACAATTTGAGCCACAGCTGCCTCTACTGCCCACTAGTGGTGATATGTGCAACATGCATGAGGATAAAGAGAACAGGTGGGATTCAACCTGATCAGAGGCGTCCTCCTTCTTTAACTGCTTTAAGTGAATGAGAAACCATAGAGGCGACAACATGCTTCACTACAACGTCTCCCACATGGTTAGAGACATGGAACGGCGACGACACTGATTATATTAACCCTATAAATCATGGGAAAGTCCACATTAGGTTACATTGTGGTAACCGATCCAACAGCCCTGACTGTAAGATTTGTAATTCTCTATATTCATGATGTTATTGTAATTCTTGTCTTTGTTTTAAGTGGTTAAAAAACAAATTATGAGCATTAATGTGAGTTATAGATCATAATTTTACATCTTTGCTCAAACAAATCCACTTTCCACTCCGTGTGCTGCAATATTTTATTCATCAGTCTCTACATCATTATCTAACCCTGCACAGCTCGTCTCTAAACATCTGCAGTTCCTCCCCTCTCTCTCTCTCTCTCTCTCACACACACACACACACACACACACACTAAACCTTAAACCGCAGTCTAACGTGTAACAATAGCAGCTTGGAGACTTAACGGCAGGCTGGTATTAATCCAAGAGTGAAACAGATGAGAATGATTAGATAACAGATCAAAAGCTCTTTTGTTTTTTGTTTTTTTTAGGCGCACGTGTTTGTTCAAGCAGCTCAGATCTGCCCGGCACTCATAACACTTAAAACAGACATCAACATTATACACACACAACAAAAGAGAAAGAGAGAGAATAAAGGAAGGGCCTCTCCTTTCATACGTGTGTGTGTGTGTGTGTGTGTGTGTGTGTGTGTGTGTGTGTGTGTGTGTGTGTGTGTGTGTCTTTATTACATTAGGCGGGTCCCTCATGTTGTGTCTGATGGCAGACAGGGTTATCAGATAACGCCTCAAATGGATTTCCCCATCTTCACCTTTTGTTTTATCAAGGTGACAGAAGTGATACATTCTTACAGCGTGATTAAAGCTGTGTATCATTTCTCACTGTGAAGGTCAGAGGGTGATCACGCTAACACAATGACCATATTATGTCTAGTTATGTTCGTACAGCACAGACAAGACTTTGACATGGAAGTACAGATAATCAACCAAGGATGTCAAACACTGAATGCTATTGATGGTCAATAATCCTCTCCTTCTCCTCTGGAACGTTCTGTGGCGTTTGACAGCTCATAAACAATCCCCTGATGGATCCCAGAGCAGTAGTGTGTGTGAGCTGCGAGCTGGGTCTGTGTTTTCTATATGTGCTCACAAATACACAAACATGTGAGCAGGCTGCAGATTGGAGTTCCCCCGCAGAGGGACGATGTCCTTCAGAGAACACGCCGTAGATCAACGCTAACGAACCGTTACTTACAACGCTTTAATTCCTTCCTTCTCGTTTTTAAAATCCTATTTCCCTCTCACTCCATCTTCCCTTCTCTCTGTATCAGCTGTGACCAAAGGCTCATAATGAGTCCCTGCTGTGTGATTGCAAGAGGCCAAGAACTTCCAAAGAGACTGAGAGGATGATCTATCTTTGTCCTTCATATCATTTCCTATCCTCTCCTCCTCCTCCTCCTCGGTCTCAGGCGCGTGATTTTATCCCTCGCCCCCCCTGTCCTCGTCCCGTCTCGCCCCCTTGCTCGCTGCGTGAAATCTCAGCCGCCCTGGCCTCACAGTACATCTGTAAGATTAGCCCACCCTGATCCATACCGCACTCTGCGAGGAAGTATGAGGAGTGCGTGTGTGTGTGTGTGTGTGTGTGTGTTTTTGTGTCTGCATGCATGTGAGGTCCAGCTCTGACGTCTACCCCCAAAACTCCATCCCAGACACCCGGGCCCAGTGGCCTCTGAGGTCCTCATGCAGACATAAATCTGGCCGGTGTGCCAATCACAACCTGACAACATGTGCTGGACATGTGGCGTTCACTTTTCAGTACAATCACAACGCTTAAACACTCACACACAGGCACGCACACAGACAATAAAGCATACACACTCATCTGTGTGAGCGCACGAGCAGACACACGCTGAGCACAGCATGGGAATATATGTGTGCACTTGTAGGCATGCACACACACACACACACACACACACACACACACACACACACACACACACACACACACACACACACACACACACACACACACACACACACACACACACACACACACACACACACACACAGATGTAAAAAATGCCCAGAAGATGAAGGTGCAATCTTCCCCCTGTGCTGAAATGGGAACCACGTGCTGACTTTTGGGTTGAGGCAGAGTTAGTAAAGTAAGTCCTTCCACTCATTATGTGGGATGACCCATGCTACCCCGAGGCTGAGGGGAACGTGAGGCAGCTCTACGCTCGTCGGCACTTTGAATGCAGCCCCCAAACCGGAGCGGTTAGCAATTAAATAAACAGAGGGGGGAGATTTGTTCCCGCTGTCATTTGCGTTCGCCAAAAAAGGAACCTGCTGGGCCAAGACTGAGTCAATCCAAGGTACCATTAAATGGCAGGGAACCCTTTGCCCGGAGCCAAAAGGAACTGGCAGCTGGAACCGCAGCCAACCACCAACACATACCGCTCATGTGCTTCCCCCTGCCTGAACGCGTCCGCAAAAAGCTCTCCAGGGGAAAATTACTGTACAATATCAATATTAGTTTGTTGTTAAATTGTACACAGACCACAGGCACAAGGCAGCCGTCCCAAAAAGAGCCGGTGACTTGGCTGAGGGAACAAAATGCTGCGAGGCCTTGAGCAGGTGACTTATTGCTTTGGAGTCGGCGGTGAACCGTCGCTGAACAGCTGATGTTTCATACACTAACTTATTCTGACGAGGACCGAGTAACAAGTGGCACACTAATGCACCCGAGCAAGTCCAAAACACAAACCCTCCGAGCGTGGAGAAGCTGCAGAATGAGAAGTGAAGAAGAAGCTGGCTGGTCCACCCTGGTCTGGTGTTACAGGGCGAGGTGATGCTGCGTGTTGGATTCACTCCAGCCAGAGCAAATGGCAGCCAAACGTTTTCAATTTTTCAATATTCTACGTGTAAAAGAAAAGTTGGAACAGCTGCTAAACTAATTGTACGACAGAGTGGAGGAACAAGGAGAGGAGGAGAGTCACCCAATCTGTTTCTGATGTGACAATCCTGCATCACCGCTCAGTAATGTAGGCGACGTATGGACGGCTAACACACAGATTCTACGTCACTTACATGCGGTCACAAAGCAGCTCGGTAAAAACTCATAATGCCAACTAAGCCCCTTTAACGTCCACTAAGTCAGTTTTAAAGAGATGGATTACTTAAGGACATGGTAATGAGACCAAACCCTTCAAAGAACAAACACTCAGCCCAGAGAGCGTTCCTTTCCAAGTGTTGTGTCATCCTCCATTTTGAAGACGGTGGTGGGGAAAGAAGTGGTGAAATCATACCTTCCTTCATTTTCTCTCTCCCTTTCTTATTAGCGTATGTGTGTTCTCAGGAATAATGAACAATTGATAGTTTGTGAAAGAGTTGGCCGCGGTCGGGGGAACGGTGGCCGTAGAGGACGGAGACGACCTCGCCCGGTCTCTGCGCGGGGCCTGTTGTTGGTGGACATCTGGATGTGATGCAGATGAGCCGAGCGGGGCTGAGCATGCCGTCGCTCCTGCATCACCCTGCAGCTTCATTACACACCGTGAGAATATGTGCATGTGCGTGATTAACACTATTAGCAAAAGTTACTTCTACAGTTTAAATGTTCATTGATTAAAGCCGGAAGTGAAGGGAGTCGATGTTTCTAAATGTCATGTAAACACAGTAATCAGATTGAAGTTAGCATAAATCAATATCTGTGCACTGTGAGTAAAAGCCCCTTGATAACGCAATCGCAAATCAATTCCCCCTGCATGTAAACACTGCACTGACCTGCAGTGGTGTCAGCATTCTGTGCATTTCCTCCCCTAGAGCCGATTGCAGGTAAACATACTGAGTGAGACAGTAACAGTTTCAAATCAAAGTGTTTAGATAAGACACCAAACGCATTCAAACAATTTTCAGACCTGACAGCTGCTCCTCTTAACTGCTGACAGACCGTGATGGTTTGAAGTGTTAAAGGGCCATTTTGTAAGCAAGTGTTCTGAGAAAGGGGCGATACTCCACTGAATGGACTCCAAATCCAGCCAAGTCCAGCTCGATGTCCACCAAGAAGCACCGGCTCACACAAACACGCAGACTCAGGAACATTTGATCTGCTCTGTTGTTCTCCTGCGCCCCTTAAATGACTTAAATATCGCTTACACAACAAGACAGAGCAGGAGAAGGAAGTCACAGAGAAGTCTCGAAGTCAAGCGAGTCAAAATTTACTTTCCTCTTGAAAACAATGATACAAACTAAATCCATGACGCTTTGTGGAGATTTCAGCGCAACAAGAAAGGTTTGCATTCAAATACCTGAAATAATAATGAGCTGCAATCTGCCTGTCTGTCTGTTCTTGCCATTAAAAGTAATAAACCTAATACCACAGTCAATGTACAGAATGTATATGACAGCATGGAAATGTTCAGCTGTTTGTCCATACAGCACACAAACCTCTGCCAAACCTTCCTGCAGCTCCAGACACATTACACATTTGTTCCAATCACAAGTGACAATGATAATATTGAACAGAGCACAGAAACAACTGGCAGTAACAAACTGTCAATCTCTGCTGTGTGTGTGTGTGTGTGTGTGTGTGTGTGTGTGTGTGTGTGTGTGTGTGTGTGTGTGTGTGTGTGTGTGTGTGTGTGCGTAAGATCAGCCGTCTGTGAGCCACATAAATAAAGACGAGAGGATTTGTCTGTTTTGACACTAAAACAAACAAGGAGCCTGTATAAGTTTACAGCGGTTGCGGTTTCTGCAGCCATTCGCAAATTAAAAGAGAGGGAGAAGGAGGGAGGAAAGATGGAGATGGTAAATTTGGTGCAAACTGTGGATGGAGACAGTTGATCTACACTGAAGGGGCGACAGAGCTGGAGGGTTTGTTCGTGTGTGTGTGTGTGTGTGTGTGTGTGTGTGTGTGTGTGTGTGTGTGTGTGTGTGTGTGTGTGTGTGTGTGTGTGTGTGTGTATACAAACAAAGCCACTTTTCAACACAATGAAGCTCTGCATTAAACTGGCATTAAGCCGGTTGATCCTCTATTCTAAAGTCCTCGGCTTCTTTGCTTCTTACGGTGATTTACATCTTTGGCAGGCACATTCCACACGACTGAGGACAGACATCAGAGCCCTGATGAAATGCATTTCTGTTGCGACACTGACAGTTAGGGAGTTTAAGAGTGAGGCGCGCGCGCACACACACACACACACACACAGAGGCAGAATAATTGCAACTGTGACTAATGCAACTGTGCTCCATCTCGAAACGTGTCTGCTAAATCAGGCTTGAAAGTTGTACAATGTGTTCCCGCCATGGCTCTCCTCTGCCGTTGCCACACTTCAGCCCCTCTCGTCCTGGAGTCTGAGCATTTCTGCCACTGGCTTTTTCATGTGGGGGCCTTTTCCTGCGAACAACTGTCAGCAGCACACATTTGTTCCAGATGGATCGAGACAAATCAAAGCCAACAGAGACTGCGGCTCAAAAAAGCAGAAAATACCTCCTACGTGCTTTATGGCGTCTATTAAAGATTAACGACAAGAGAACGAAGGAATTATTTCTCGTTCCTCTTCTCCGAGAGGGAAATGTTTTGAAACTGAAAGAGAACTCTGGAGTGCAGTTAAAAGAAGAGGAATTATCCAAAATGTACAATATCAAAGCTACCTTGTGCAGCTTGTTATGTCCTCAGTCAAACACCCAAACTTCACACTGAATCCTGCAGCACAGCATCACTGACTCCATCAGGAAGGACGTCCTGATGTCCTCGGCGTACGGAGCCTTACCTTAATCACTGCCAGGTACAACCACTCTCTCTCTCTCTCTCTCCATTGTCACTGAACAACAACCTCTTCTTTTAAAAGAAGGTGTGTGTGTGATGGAGAACGGGGCCACTGGCACCTGGCCACACATTCCACAACATCACATAAGGAAACACTCAGACTATGGTTTTGGTTTGGTGGTGGTGACTTCTTTCATGGAAGCACCACAGGCTCGAGTCTGGTACTCCATGACGTCGAGGGTCATGTCAGTTACTGGTTATGGCGTCAAAAATGTACCTGCAAAAAAACGTTTCTCATCATTCCATTCAAGGAACATGAAGGTACAACACGCTGCATCTCAACCCAAACTAAACAGCCAAACTTCCTGCGTGCTGAAACGCCGCATCGAACCACCGAGGGGCAACAAAAGAAGGCGTGATTGATGAAACCAACCTTGAATGGATCGCAGAATGTTAATTTCCTGGAGTATTCATCATGTGGGGGTCAACTCCCTGGCGTGATTGTTAGTCGCGTCTTGTACTCTAACTCCGTCGGCGTGGCACCGCCGGGCCTCGGACAGAGATGGATGCCGGGAAGGATAGATAGAGAAATAAGGAGACGTGGACTCGTGATTGATTGTACCCCTGCGCCAGGGCTGTGTAGCTCGGGGGTTTGGCCCGGGCGGCTAGTGGTGAGTCCTGGTTTGGCTGTCTTTTGTCAGTCCATCACGCCGCCACTGCCATCAGTGTCATTCTGGAATCTTTGCTCGCAGTCTCCTAAATCTGCACTCTCCTCGCTCAAGCTGTACAAATACAAAACAGTTGTTCTATATGATGTCAATTGTGGATAATATACCCGTGGTAAGTCTTCAGAGAGCATGAAAAGCAGATGAATAATAATGTTCTGAATTGTACTTCACTGTACTTCATGTCAGCCTGAAATCTATCCACAAGCTGTTGTTCCTACTGGCAAAGTCCCAGGAGTTCTCAACAATTCAATTTCCATGTGAGTCACAACTTGGAAACTTTATTGAATCATTCCTGTTAACCTGCTCAAACAATCTCTGGGAACTCAACTGATTCTGCGGTTCACTGATGTGACAGTGCTGATTTAAGCCATAGGAGAGGATCACATGTGGGTTCAGGTAAACAAAAGGTGTATACTAGGCTGAGCTTGAAGCAATGTTTCTAGATTCCCTGATTTTGTACCTACTTTCACACTAACACACTTCTATTGTGTTCAGTGTGCACAACTTCTATATCTTCTAGCACTGTTACACACAGAAATAGCCACATGGATCCACAGGCCTACAGACCTGACAGGTGAACGCCAAACATTTCCAGAACGCCGAAACTTTAATGATATTCATGAAACATTGGGCTCAGCATTTCTGAATGCCACCGATGCCATAAGACTTCTGGAACATAATCGACTAAACTAAACACTATTAGAGTTCAAATGATGACTAGTTGATTCAGTCAATTAGTCAATCAACAAAAACGTAACATGGCTTAATGTTGTGTGTATCTGGGCACAGCTTAACAAGTGTAAAGGTTGTGTGTGTGTGTGTGTGTGTGTGTGTGTGTGTGTGTGTGTGTGTGTGTGTGTGTGTGTGTGTGTGTGTGTGGGTGTAAATTAAAAGAAAGAGTGAGACAAAGAGAGAGTGAACAACATTAATATTCATTATTTTTAGCCCGATCTGCCATAACAGTGTGTATAGAGTAAAGGATTATGATGTTCAGTGTACATATCTAAGCTGCCAAACAAGGGGAGTGATGAAGCCAAGAAGCCGCTACATCAGAGTAATGTACTTGACAGAGCAGCGGTGTGTGTGTGTGTGTGTGTGTGTGTGTGTGTGTGTGTGTGTGTGTGTGTGTGTGTGTGTGTGTGTGTGTGTGTGTGTGTGTGTGTGTGTGTGACCAACATATCCCGCCCTCATTTATCGTTCTCAGTAATTACGAAACTCAAACAGCAGTCTTCCTCAGCTGTGGCTGTGGATTGAGACGATGCTCCTTCTTCGCGGCTCATTGCAAACTCGACATTCCTTTAATGACGACACTCCTCTGAACATCACATCATGACTCTGCGCCATGTCCGCGCCTTCTGGAAAACACTACTCACCACCACCACCCTGACATCCAAACGAAGCAAATCAAACAAACGATAAATCAATACTCCGCCGGGACCGCAGCAGTCTGACTTTGTGCCGAGTGCCATCATTAGAGTGGCTTATTTGCTCGGCGAACACTTTGTGAGAGCAGAAGCGAGCGGTGCTGCTGATGTCACCCTCTTGTAGCAGTAAGTGCCTCTCCTCCTCTCTCACGCTACTGTTTATTTGGAAGTCATTAGTGCTGCCCAGGCTCGGGCTCCGTGTACGCTCAGCTCTGCTTATGCAGGAGAAAAGTAGAGATCGAATTATTAGTCAGAAATGAAGTCCATCGTGGGAGCAAAGTGGCTGGATATGCAGACACACACACACACACACACACACACACACACACACACACACACACACACACACACACACACACACACACACACACACACACACACACACACACACACACACACACACACACACACACACACACACACACACACAGAGACTTGTATCCAGACTACATGAGGATTCAGCCTCATTGCTAGTTGCTACGGCGTCACACACAGAGACATTAGTTTCTCTCTTATCTCCAGACAGACCTGTTACCGAGCCTGAAGCTAAATAGCCCTTGGATCTGACTCAGATGTGTTCCAGAAGCTCTGGACCCAAATGAGGTTTTGTTTCCATCCAGGCTCAGATCTCTCTGCTTTTTGTAGCTTGATGCTGTGATCTTAGAAATGACATAATATTATTAACAGTATTATCCAAAGAAAAAAAGAGGCAAGACGTGGAAAGGTCATAAAGAAGACATCAGCTGGGAGTGTGGGGCTGAGGTTTGAAATGACCTGGAATCTGTTGTTGCTACAATAAACACAACGTCTTCATCATTCAAGCTTTTGTGATGCAAAACACAGCTGCAACACAATTACACCTAAAAATGCACCTGTGACGTTTTTGAGTGACTGTCTTTCTACATTACAACGCTTCCAACAAACTTCTGACACAACAATAAGCGTGGGAACATGGGAACGTTTACCGTACATGAGCGACTTCATAGCTGAAGCCTTTAAAAGCTCAGAAATGAGGCAACTCAGACTCCAACTCCCTTCAAAAGAAAAAAAACAGCACTCTTTACGAGATAGCCACTGTCTGTCATTCACAAGGCACTGATGTCATTGTTCAAACATCCAATCTGAGAAACATCAACACTATTAAAAGAGGAATAATGTTGCTGTGCCTGGGTGGAAAGGACCGGAGGAGGAGGTTTCTGCTGATGTAAGCATGTCGGCTGGTATGTGCAGGACTATTTTCTGCAACATATAATTTGGAAATGAAAACAGACAAAATAATCACTTTAATAATATGAAAACCCGTGATGACAACACGGCGTTTAACTCATTTAACAGCCCGGCGATCATGACTGAATCTCTCTTGTTATTGTGACTGGCAGCTAACATGGGAAAGTCTGTGGTTCGCAACGGATTAATGTTATGAACCAGAAGGCAAAGACGGAGAATTGAAGTATCCGGCGTGTATCTTCCGTTTGATCCACTTAAGGCAGCGAGGGGAGAGGAGACCGAGGGCTTCAGGTTCATCTCCAAACTTCTGCAAAAAGGGTCACTTTCCTTATTGACCTCGGCCTGGAATTGTTACCCGAAAAGGAAATGGCTGCAACCTCCACTGCACTTGGGTCATGAGCTAAGCTTGGGCAGCCAAACTACAAAGCGCTTAATCTATTTATAGGGAAACACAGCTACAGTACAGTGATCAGGGGGGCGGGGGGGGAAGGAATCCTAGGAGACAAAAAAGACAGTCGGACGCCAAGGTTACTCGCCCCAACTATCAGGATCAACAAGACGTCTCCTTGCCTTTCCTCTGCTTTATAACTTAAATCCATTTTCCTCACCACTCCGAAAGCATTAAACTATCCCCTTACTTTTTACACCGTCGATTTTGACATTTAATACAAGCAAGAAATGCAGCACCTACAAAGCTGTCTCAAGCAATAATCCAAGTAATTTAAGTACAAGTCTGGAAGGAAAACATTCCAGTAATTTTTTTGTATGCAGAAACCATTCATTGAGCCTGGATGTCTCGTACGAAGGCAAACAGTACCAAGACGAGCTGCGCCTTAGACATAGTTTGTATCTATGCGGGGTTAATGCTGTAATAACACGGATGTGAAAGTAAAGAACACAAACCTTTCATTCCTCGCATACTGGGCGGAAACTAACGGAGAGGCTGAATGAAGGTTCTGTCTCCTGGGTGGTGCAGGATGGAGAGGTAGAGGATCGCTGAAGGTGTAGCAAGCTCTCCTCAATATCATCACCCACAGAACTAATCAGTCAGAAGTCTATAATCACACCGCTGGTTACGTCTTGTATGTGTTCATATTGGATTCAAATCTGGTGTAACGGGACGAACAACCAAACACACAGCACGTTTCTGTCTGGTCATGTGATGCTACCAAACAAAAGGTCGCTCTGATTGTGAATGTGTTCCGTGTTGTACTTTGTGTTCTATGTCCGATCCCGACCATACACACCTTCAGCACGTTGCTACTTTGCATCTGAACCATTCCACTGAAATTAAAATGGTTCTACAATCCTGAAGACAAAACAATAAACCCTTTGTTATTATAGATTACTATAATTGTTATGATTACATGAGAATATAGTGACTCTCCGTTAGCAAATCTTGTGAAACCCAGCGCATCCTGCTCCATTTCCAGACTCTACATCTGTGATATATCCACATTTTCCACCTTGTCCGACACGAAGGAACCCCGATCTCTCCCATAACTCAGTGCGAGAGGACACAGAGGAGACGGACAGAGAGGAAAGAGGGCAGAGGAAAGAAACGGGGGTTGGAGGTGATAAAATAAAGGAGCAGTGAACCGGGGCAAAGAGAGGAAAGAGAAACAGGGAAGAAAGGAAAAGTCTGCGAGGGCCCGAGCCACGGAGGCCCTGTGAATCATTGCCTCGTGTCACTGGGCCGTATAAACCCAAAGCTACTCTATAAATTTCGGAGAAAGATCCGGGAGAAACTGTGCCGGCGCTCAGATTCCATTTCTACACTTTATCAAACATCTGCCCGCCCCCGGGGAGCGCTCACTTCTGTAATAAACAACAGACTGAAGGTGTGTATCTCATCGGCTTCCTTTACAGAGAGGTGTTTGCCTCTAACCGACAGGTGGAAAACACGGGGGCCGCCGCTACATGAGCTCAGTTTGGACTTCAACATGTGGAGCCGATTACAAAGTCCACAGGTGACGAAGAGAGATGGACTTGGCCGTTATAGAAAAAGAGAGTTCTCATCACATTCATAGTCAGGAGTCATTCGGGGTCCGAGAGACGGGAGGAGCGACGGGCCATTTAACTCTGAGCCAAAATCATTTCCCCGCTCGCTCGCTCGCTCACAGCTTGTGGAATTGGTGTAATTCTCAGTTACAGCACTCCCATCACCCGCACAGGTTGATATTACTGGAAACACTGACACCAAGCTGAAAAACGACAAGAAAAACACACCGTTCGCAGCATTAAAGCAATGATCCGTCTCCAGTTCAATAAGGTAACAGGAGAGCAGGCGAAAACAATCAGCTTTCCCTCCCTCTCCCTCTTCCTCTCTCTCTCTCCCTCTCCCTCTCCCTCTCATCGGTGTCAACCAAAATCAGCCAAACATCTGCCATTCCTTCCCAGCAGAAGGGAAGGTCGTTTGTTTCCACTCCAAAATCACTCGGTTATACAACCTCTGGACTTGTTTGGGTACATCTGCTCAGACAGGATATTACGGGATCGCACAACGCCTTCTTTCCCCCCAACTTGAAGCTGGTCATCCGCGCAGACGCAGACAAAGAGTAAAGTCTGCCTGTGCTGTAGGTGCGAGTCTTCTGAGGATACCCAATCAGACAATAAATAAAGGTTACGAACAAGCGGAGGTCTTCTCCTTCAGACCGTGGCACCTGTCAACATGGCCAAGAACATTAGGTCGCTATAAGAGAGGACACCTGCTGCTGGCTGAGGAAACTGAGGTTTGTTAGACAGGCAGAGTTGTAATGATGCTTAGAAAGATTGTACTGCGATGGAAACAAAGCAAGGGCTCGTCCGTGAGAGAAAGACGACAATCCCATACGCCAATCTGGAAGACATTCTCTGAAAATGAATGTGAATATGTGGCTATAAACAATATGACAATAACAAACACATGCCATCAAACTGCAGGTAATTGGAAAAATAGCTCATGTGAGGCATCAAAGCGCAGAGACACGACTGTTCTATACATTCTTGAGCATCGCACAGCTGCTCGGCGTTGAACCCTCCAACAAACACAATGTGTAATACGGACGTGGACATCCTGTCAAATATAAAAACATGATGCCTGCTGCTGTCTTTTCCTGTGAACACAGGAGGAGCTCATTGTTAACTAAAGGCTAAAGTGGAAGCAATGTGTCGTCTGGCAAGCTTCTAAGCTGTTGTTCAGTTTAATATTTAAAAAAACGATAGAAATACACGAGTGCATTTGTCCCTGTAAGGTTACACTGAGTGTCTAAACCTGTTGACTGCTATAATCTTCTGGGGCGATGCATTAAGGGATCTAATTGTTCTCTGCTTGACAGATGATCGTCCCAAACTATTTTGTCTCGAGCACCAGCAGTCTGGAGTAACATACTCCTTCCTGCACAGCACATTTTAACCTGCGATGGGAGCTATTTATGGGCTGATGAGAGCCATTTAGCCCAAAATAACCCAAAAGCACCATTAGCTCTGAGCAGATCTGATTCCACAGCACAGAGCTCTGCCAGTCACTTCAACATGTTTAAGAGAGCTCACTTACTGATGTGAAGAAGTATCGTGTGCATTTAGAATGAAGGTTAACAAAGACAGTAAAGATAAGGAGATGTGTGTGTGTGTGTGTGTGTGTGTGTGTGTGTGTGTGTGTGTGCGTGTGTGTGTGTGTGTGTGTGTGTGTGTGTGTGTAGGTCAGTGCTGGTGGTTGGTGGTGAGGGAAGCGTTACTGTCCAGAGAGTTATATGAGGCAAGGCGTTCCATTGCAGAACAAGTATGTCTGATTGCTTTCACACTGTGGTGTGTAATGCGTCTGGAATTGTATTGACTAATATGTAAGCTCATACGGAGGAAACACGTGCACGTTCCAACTTTACCATTCTGCTCGTCCAGCTCGTTGCCAATATTCTGGCCCATTTGCTTCTGTCGGCTGATGACGGCGGCCAGTGCGTCCAAACCCTCATCCTGGGCTGCAAAGAGACGGAATAACAATTGAGACTCATGACACACTCACTATGACTATTAATACATGTGTGTGCGCAAGAACATATGTCATATTTCGCAGGGTAGCCAGACAAGCACTAAAGACGTGCTGGAATCAGTTGACATCACGGGGCAAACATTTGGGAAATAGGAATGACAAGATGTTGGGCTCCAGCTCGGTGCGTACAGTGAGTCATTCAGTACTTTACCCCACTCAGAGAGGAGAGGAAGAAGAGAGGAGAAGAGGAGAGGAGAGGAGAGGAGAGGAGAGGAAAGAAGAGAAGAGAAGAGAAGAGAAGAGAAGAGAAGAGAAGAGAAGAGAAGAGAAGAGAAGAGAAGAGAAGAGAAGAGAAGAGAAGAGGAGGTCTGACACACTCACTACCACAGGAATGTTTTACGACCGCAGATTCAGGCGCTCACCATTACCCAACTCCACCAGAAATCCCTGTGGGGAATAGAAACCTCCATGTGGTTTGGTTTCACTGTCTTAACAGGAATCTCCCATCCCAAATTGACAATAACCAGAGCCATAATGGAGACGTAGCAATGAAGTGTCACATGGAGTCAGGTGAAGTGACGTCTGGGCGTCGGAGCGCACGAGAGCCACGCAGGAAAGGAAAAAGCAGCAGAGGGCTTCCATCCACGACATGTGAATTAGAATATTAGGATTATACTGAAATGGAATCAAATAGAAACAGGTTCTCTCTGTCCAGCGATGAATCATCCTCTCATTTACAAAACATTAGCAAGTGGAACCGCAACTGTTTATGACCCAGTGTTGAGGCTGAAACGATGATGTAATGGCATCTTAGTGATGTATCGCATTAATCTTCGTAGGCTTGAAGTTCGGAACAGTCTCGTGCGTGTGTGTGTGTGTGTGTGTGCTGACCTTCGATGATGCGCTGCTGCTGCTGTTTGATCTCTCCAAAGCCCAGCCCTACGGTCTCCTCCGATTCATTGATCAGCCACGGGTTGGCTGCCGCCGCTCCTCCATGACCTCCCCCCCCTCCGGCCATCAGCGTCGACCTGTGAAAGATCACGTCATCAGCAGCGGGTAGATGGTTTCATCAAGGACAAGAGGATCATTAGGAGAAATTATAACCTGTTTTGGAAATGGGTCTATAATGGAAAATTGCACAATAACACACTACGATTACATGTAAATGACAAAAGTGCATCTGTACTCTGACAATCACCGAGTCTCACACAGTCATCCTGCGTCAGGGGCTTTAAGCTCTTAGGCTTACTGGGAAACAAACACACTGCACATCTGTAACACGCATGTTCCTCCTTCAATGCTGTTCACTTTCAGACATTCAGGGACAACAAATAACATCAAAAACCCATTCAGGTCACGCAAAAATGTATTTATTTACACGTTTGTGTTTTTTCAAGAGGTTGAAAAACACCAGGTTAACTTGTGCAGCGTGTAAACAGCGCACGTTAATCCGGCCCAGGCCTCTGCTGTGGAGGTTTGGCTGGGACGCAGTGACAGAGCAGAGAGCTCAGCGCTGTACTGTGCTAGACACCGCTGTGTGGTTTTGGAGCTATTCTCCCGCTAATGGCTTAAAGCTGTTGCGCGAGACCCCCGAGGCGGCGTTGCGGTGACGGGTTCAGGGTTTCTGTGCGAGGCTGGATGTAACCACGTCTGCTGAGTGCGAGTCGTCTGCTGGTCAGGCACAGGAAAGGTGACCAGGGGCCGCACCGTGACAAAGAACATGATCATAGAGAGAGAGAATCTCATGTTACAGTCCTACACCAATACTGTATGTCTGAAGCCAAACACTCACAATTCAGAACAAACACAACATATAGAGGTGAGGAGGTTCTGATGTAGAACTGGATGAGTTCTCTACCCAACAGCAGAGGGCAGAGGTGCAGATGTGGATCTATTTTACCTTAGCTTGTGCATCTGATGACTTTTTTAAAGCTTTTGAAGTTGTGACTAAATCTGAACCTTGCCTTTACCACAGGCTGAGGCCATCAGAAGAGAAGAGGAGACAAGTTGTTAGGCCTAATGTCGGACATATTTGATGCGACTGTGTGCCAGCGCTCCACTTCCTCCATGCAGGTGCCCGGTACAGTGTGTGTAGATCCACTGAACCAGCTGTGGGGAGCGGCAAAATCATTCAGGCAATCGCTCGGCAGTCATGAAATATCGAGTACCGATCAGACTTCCAAACTTCATCCCTTTGCTTTTACCTAAAGCGCTCCCAGTTTAGGTTATCTAGCCATAGCCACTCCACCAATCCATCCACTCCCACATTCTACCCTCAAAGACCACACAGTGGGATTGAGCCCTACCCACAAATCCACATCCACCACATGTCACTTTTAAAGTCGGGCCTCGTTGAGCACAACTGAAAACTCTACGACCGCATGATTACTGTTTTCCAACCTAATTTATTAGCAAATGTCACTTGGGATCTTTTTAACAGAGGCTTTGATGTCACCGGGTGTGTGTTTGGTGAAAGATGAAAGCTGGAGCAAAAGCACCACTAAGTAGATCAATCCCCAAACCGAGGCAAAGTCTGAAATCAAGACAACGGCGCTTTGTTTGATTCTGCTGCCATTGACGCATCGATGACCAAACTGCAGGCCCATCGCACTGTAAACAAACGGAATTCCTCTGCAGATACAGAGCCGTGTAATGGTGAAACAAAACGGAGATGACATCTTAAAAAAAAGACCCGTTCACAAAGCAGACATGAGAAGCTGGAGGGAGTCTACAACATGACACCACTTCCTCTTCCTGTCCAAATAAATATCACCTGTGCGGCACAAGCCCAGACCTTAAACAAAGTAATGACTGCCTGCTGCCCTGTTTTCCAAAGCTGTCACATTGATATGACATCACTTTCCAAAGAGGATATAACTTGTGGCACTCAGTACTTTGATAAGGTCCACACAAGTGGGCGAGAATAAATGCTCAGTGGAGAGTTATTAACTGGAAACTCAGTCTTTCCAACTTCCTTAATCAAAACCATTTTGCACGTGTGTGTGTGTGTGTGTGTGTGTGTGTGTGTGCGTGTGTGCGTGTGTGTGTGTGTGTGTGTGTGTGTTTTTAGGAGGTGCCAAATGTGTGATCAGCAGTGCGAAGCGAAGCGAGCTCGTAATGAAGAATTAGCAGCAAAATGTTAACCGTTCTGTCAGTGTGGCAGACAGGCGGACTTCCTTCCGATTGATAGAACAGGGAGGGAGAGAGAGAGGGAGGGAGGTCAAAGCACACAGGTTAGAGCGGATGTCCACAGACTTCCACAGAGAGTTAGTGACCGGTGACATATCCTCAAAGCAGAGCGCAGAGCCTCTGACCTCTCTGCTCAAAGACGTAGCAAAGAGAAAGAGGATTCATTAATTTTAATTGGACAACTACTGTCAGATATGAAAACAAACCTCAGAGGGGAAAATCACTAAATGACAGACAGGGGGAGGGGGGTGGTCTTGTGAGCAGGATGTCTTTGAAGCATAATTGTTGCCATTGTCTGCCGACGTGTGGTTTGGCTCTGCTGACGCTCACCCACAGTGACGGAAGAGAGATTCAAGGAAGACAAACATTCCATAAGTTTCTACAACTATCTGCTTCATATGACCCATATTAGCCACTAAACCCATGTGTTCTAATGCAATCCAACACAACAGTCCTGCAGTAAATGCCTGAGGAAACTGATAACATAAGGTTGGTATACTGCAGTTCTCAATGGTAACTTTGGATTTTAGATTTGAATACCTGGAGGTTTCGGGCTCTGTGACGTCGCCCTTGAAGGTGGCGTTGAGCTGCTTCTCCCTGGTGAACAGGTCGTCGATGAGATTCTGCCGACGATCAGCTTCTGACTGCATTCTGACGAGGAGGCTGTGTTAAGGTCAGCACCAACGTCAAATGTACACGAAGAACAAAGTGATAGAGTAAGTTTACAGTTGCAATTGATCCATTTTGGAATAAACTATAGATTCCAAAGACATTCCTGAAGCCTCACACAGCCCTACAGACCTTTACCAAACACTCTGATGCTCTCTATAGGAACAGAAGGGTCACTGCAACCCCATTAAACCCAATGTGTCCCCTAACTTCCTCTCCTTTGTGAATGACTGGAGGAAAGGATACATGCGGCGTGACGACGAGGCTCGCAACAAACTCTCTTTGAGCTGGCCGATGTTCTGTTTGAGCTTCTGCTGGGACGCCCGTAGCGTCATGTTGATCTGAAGACACAGGAGAAGTTGATTCATGGCGGTGTGTGAATAGCGTTTGTGTGTGTGTGTGTGTGTGTGTGTGTGTGTGTGTGTGTGTGTGTGTGTGTGACTGTGCACAGACTCCATACCTTCGCAGGGTTCCCACCTGTCCTCTGCTGTCTGTTTCGCTCATGGATGTTTTCTGCTATTTCCTGAGCCAGGCGGCAGGTGGCGTCATAGTTCTGTAACCTGCAAAACAACAAAACGTTTCATCGAAGTCGATCTGTGACAGCTGACAGACGCCATGGGTGAAGTATTAGGCAACAACAGAATAAAGTTTAGCTGTGTGGACAATTTACCAACTGCATGTGAGCTACATTTAGGGAAAGATGTTGCTGTTTTTGTAGAATTTTAAATTAATTTGCGTTAATGTCCAATGTGATGGAACCAACAAGACACTGACTGATATACAGGAAACATTCAACCAGCTGAACTTACGACTGTAACAACCAAAAACGTATTATTGTGAGCTTCGTATACACTGCATGGTTGATCTATTGTAAACATCGTGACGCGTGTTGCTGCTCTGTTCGCCCCATCAGCTTCCCTTTAGTCATGTGACATTCCTTTCTCCCTCTTTCCTTCCTGCTCAAGAATATCGTAAGAATATCAGACTGAATGACAGCACCGAAAATACCTCGTTTCAAAGATAAGATGCAAATAATTATGCTTTGGTAACGGAATGATGAAAGAATCCGCTGCTCTATCAGGCTACTGTTTGTATGAAGAATTAGCAAGTTGGCTAACAGGAAAAAGAATGCGGATGTTTGAGTTTAAAACTGCTGATAAACACATTGTTGAAATGGAGACAAGATTGCTTGTTGTAGCCGTCAAACATGTTACTTACCAGGGATCTTGAGACATTTTAATAACAGTTAACTATAGGACGAATATCTACTTTAATACACGCCAAACTAATAAGTAGCAATCTGCTTCTTGTTTGGGTAGGACGTCACGACAGCAAGCCGCGAGGGACAAAAGTGGTCACGACACCTGCAGTCATATGATCAGCGGGAGTCTGAAAAATGGAAATATTCATGCGATAAAACATGTAATCATCGATATTTTAGCGCTGTTTGTGTATCAGTATCACCATGTGGCACCCAGTACTTAATTCATGCATTAACAGCTGGTTTAATGCTACACGTTTAGTACTCTGGACCAGAATACTGTACTTATTCTGGTGTCTATCCATGATAAATGTTTACAATATGTGCAAAGTGTCGCGTTCATCTGCAATACAGTTTTTTTCACACTGGCAAATAGAAAGTTTAAATTGTATTTCTCATATTTTAAATATCTCGTACCTTGCACCTTGTTATTTTTGAAATGTATTTGTTATTCATTGCTTATCTAGCCGCACTCCATTTTTAAAGTCTGGATTTTTTTGTCTCCATAGTTTTGGAGCATTGAACCTTTAACGTGTCAGTATGAGAGACAGAGTTGTAACGTTGAAGTTTTTGTGATATCAGGATTTATTGCACAAACATCCAGTTACAGGTCAGTTTTTGACCCAAAGTGTCATTCGGAAAATACATCAACAAACAATTGCACACCCAGCCCAGTGTACGTGTTTGTCCCTGTTGTGAGATAACCAGACTTGACCGTACACTGACTTCACTATATGTTGACACATACGATGTGCACATACTCACGTACACTGTGACTGTTTCACCTTGGCTTTGGTTGGTAGCAGGTGCAGAACAAGTTTACATCTCAGATGTTTACATCTTAGAGGTGCTGAGTCAGTTCTACCTCATCTCTCCCAACATACACACAAACAAGCATGCACACAAATCCACACACCAGCATCTTTTCTGTCTGTTAGAATCATATCAAAGTTACTCTGGACAGTCAGAGGAAATGTTTTTCTAACACACTTCCAAGAACAGCTGCTCATTGTGGCCTGAATGAATAATAGATGCCTTGTCACTATTTGTTATTTTTGTGGTTATGCTCGTATGTTCTGTGTTGATATGAAGGAATGAAAACGTGCTTGTAATTGTATAATTCTTCACTGAAGGGGTTAAAGCGTTTGTTTTTCATCTCTATTACATGTGTAGCCCACATCTGAGATCGTACGTCGAGGTCCTCTGTTTTATAACCAAACAATGGTTGTGTTTAGATCAAAACACATATGTGTTGTGTAGAAAAATAACTGTTGTACAGTTCTTGGAAAATAATCATTTGGCATTTTGTTGCTACGCATGAAGATATTACAGAGAACCGGTGGAAAAACAACATTGATCTGGGGGATTTCCCCCTTATTTTCAATGACCTCATTTTGAATAATGACTGTTTTAATTTGTTGAGTCTGTCAAATATGTAAATTGAGATACATAAAAAAGACATATTAGTGTGTGTGTATTAGAAGATAAGCTCTGTTAGTATATTACATACACCAATCTAATGTCATCCTTGCAACCTTGATTGATTGATGAATAACTGACCATGAAACTTCATGCAAATGGAAGGATGACAGTAAGAGACAGTGACTGTGTGCAACAATAGCATATAAATATATAAGAGACATGTGAACCAAACAGCTTCCTTGGATGAACAAAGAAGAATTACAGACAAACACACCAGATCGTTCACTTAATGGCGCTGTGTGCCTTGTTAAGGTTTTTCTTGAACATCAACATGATCATGGACTTGAATCAAGACCTCTCTGATAGATTGTCAATACCTGTATGTTGTGAGGTTTATTGCAGGGTTGTTTTGTTGGGTTGCATTAAACTGTGAGGGAGCGTCAAAGGAACCGCAATGATTTACACCTGTGTGTTTTTTGACAATGGAATGCTGCTGCTATTCTGTTGATGGAAGTGGATATTATTAATCCTTGTGTTTTGTTTTTGGTCATGCTGTCATTTTAGATGACAACCAGAGATGGATTACTTAGAAGAAAGAGACACATTGTGTTGCCAGAAACACAAACAGGAAAATCACTGGAATTTCTCGCTGACGTCTCCACAAACAAACCCTACCACCATGCTCCGCTCACATGACCAACACCAGCAGGCTTATATGAAACCCACATCCACTGAGCACTCAGTAACAGGAGACACTTTATGTTCCTACGTGTATTTCTGTGAACAGAAGATGATTGACCACTCCAGAACCCCAGAGTTCTACAATAGAAGAACTCCGAATCCAGTGCCAATGGACACAATCCCTGACCAAAACCTGGGGTCTGTTGGAGTAAGCAGAACCAGGCAGAGGTCCAACACCGTTTACTCCCCGGAGAACTACGGCCTGCAGACTCAGACAGAGGAGAACTCCCGGAGACCTCGTTCCAAGTATGTTTTCACGTCTTTCTTAAAGAATCTCTTCTTTTTCCTGTATCTGTATTCTAGTATGTTATTGGCCAAACAGAAACATGCATGATAACTCCTATGGATTGAAAAGAGGCATGTGCTGCTCTCCAGATCCTTTTATAGCTATGAGACACCAGATCTTGACACCGATTGCGATGATGGAAGCTTCACCAAGTCCAATGCCCGAAGGCCAAGAGCAAGCTCCCTACAGCAATACCAAGAGACCCGAAAGGACAAGAGAGAAGGAGATGGGGTTACTGCTCGACTCACCTCCAAAAAATCCAAGTCTAAATCCATGAAGTCCTCACTAACTACAGACCTCAATGGTAAATACATTCATTATAATACCAAACATTTTATACAAATGAGAATGCTTCTTGAAAATTTAAGGCACCTTGGAGAAACTCACAGTGAACTGTGCATGTATTGTATAAACATTAATTTTCTTCAGGCAGCAAAGGCAGCCTTACATCAGTGTCCATGTTGACCATTTCTGAGTCAGACAACTGGGAGATTAGCTCCACCTCAGGGATGAAATATGGCCAGTTTGTGGACTGGGAAAAGATTGATCCTGAAGCTGCAGAGAGATGCCAAAGGATCCTGAATAGCAAACACCAGGAGCTGAAGACGATGGGCCGCGAGGGATACTGGGCCATGCCTCATACGCTCAGGGCCAAAGCTTACTACCACATCATCCATGGCATCAACTCCAGGTTTGGTGACCTCATATGATATTCAGGCATTCACACTGAACACTTTTCTCTCATGTAGAGACTTTATCTGAGCCTGTAGGTGTTATGGATCTGTTTTGAATAGTGGACATACTTTGTAATATGATGTGTAAATTTAAACTGTGTTAAATCTGCAGTAGGTCTGGAACACCGGACAGAGACGTCTACCACGAACTGGCCAAGCAACTCTTTGGAGAGCAGAAGATCATCACTCACCCAGTCCCCAAATACATGGAGGGTGAAGAAATACCCAGGTACTTATTGGATTATATTATATATTAGGCACTATACTGTATGGAATATGAAATAGTTTGAGAAAATCTGAAAAGAATTGAAAAGAAGAAAATGGATGAATAGGATTTCAAAGGCGTCTTATTGCATCCATTTTATCCTCTCTCCAGGTACTGTCTCAACAAAGCAGGCCTGAACTCTGTGAAAAAGATCCTTCTGTGCCTTGCCAAATCCTTTCCAGATATGAACTTCTGCCCCATCCTCCCCGCCTTGGTCTCCCTCATCCTGCACTTCAGCGAGGATGAGGCCGAGTGTTTCCATAGCGTGTGCAGTCTTATTTGCTACAACGACCCCAACAAGCGATACATCGACGAGACTTTTCTTACATACCGCGCCTCCTGCATGACCTTCGGAGACCTCGCCAACAGGTGCTGCCGAGGCATCCGTAAGCTGATAGCCAGCTCTCACCAGAACCTTTTTGAGTTTTACTCTGACTGGATCATGTGGATCTTTGCTGACCTTCCATTCACATACGCTATCAGAGTACTGGATGTCTACCTATTGGAGGGCTACAAGGTTCTCTACAGGTAAAAGTACAATTCGCTGTGTCTGTAAAGCTTTTGCATGAATTTTCCAGTACATTCAAATATTTCACTCTCATAATCGTTCTTTGTAGGGTGGCGCTGGCTCTGCTGAGCCTCTACAAAGTCTCTGTGTCATCTCGAGTGGCCGATGTGGAGGATTTCAGAAGAGACATGAAGAGCTTTGTGCAGAATGTGGCTCGGCACTGCACGGCAGAGAAGCTTCTGGAAAGGGCCTTCACCATTCCGATGGCAATGCGGAGAGAGCTCAACCTCCTCTTCAACGCCAATAAGGACTCGCTCATGCAAAAGGGTGTCAGCATCGAGCAGAGGAGGTGGGTGCAAACAGAAAACAGGCAGAAGAATATTTGCAGGAATCGTTCAAATAGAGGAAATGCACGGATACATTTTGATTCATTTTATTAATGTTTCTAAAGGCAGCCGGTCCAAACTGTGGACTTTAACACCTTCAGCTCTAGTGTCGTGACAGGGACAGAGATGAGGGTCGTCTGGGCCTGGATACCTGAACGCTTTGCTCTCTTCAGTCCTATTAGGCTGTTTAGCACAGCTGAACACAACAGGAGCCTTGCCTCGTAAGTCCACACTATTTCATTTATTTTCCTTTAATACCCAGCATCACTTAAAGCAGACCACAGTATTATCAGGCTCTGTCTGGTACTTTGGTCATCCCAATTGTGATACCAAGGTCAAACTACTACACAGAGGGATTCATCCTGACTATACACATGGTTTCACCTATATATGTGACTATTCAGTTGATGTTTTGAAAGAGGCCAGCATGTCTGTGGACAAGTACGTGACCCAGCAGTGAACTAAACCCCCAGGCTGAGTTATATAAGATGAAGAAGCAGTGTTTTCACCATCAACATGTTTACTTTGAGTGTCACGGTCAGGTGACTCAAAATTAAATGCTGGCAATTGTGTCTTTATGTAGAAAGGATGTCACAGTAAAAGCAATGTTATATGGAATGTGCTTCTTCCTTGGCTTGATGTTGCCATCTGGTTGATTAATTAAGATATTATTGTGACACTTTATGAATCAATCATCAACATCACATCATTTTTCTCTCTCATCAAGATTCTATACCCATGTGGAGGGCCACGAACCAGCGGTCTTAATAATCAAAACCGCAGAGGAAGAGGTAATTATAGGTATTAGATTACATAATTGTGACACGCTGGAAGATTGCTGGTAACACAACAATGACAATAAGTAGTAAATTTTTTGTGGTGTTGAAATATCTGTGTTCCTCCATTTCACAGGTGTTTGGTGCCTTCCTGTCAACAGACATGTTAGAGAGAAGAAAGCACGACTCAGAGGAACTCAAATACTTTGGAACCGGGGAATGCTTCGTTTTCACGGTGAGACAAAAAGATTTCTTACCTTATCTTATCTACAATACCGTGGAATACTTGCAAAAATACAGTAAACATTAAACAAACAATGGGATTACTCTTTCAGCTTCGCCCCAGCATGGAGCGATACCAGCAGGCTATGGTCAACATCATGACCAGGAGAGCTCCGCCTCAGCAGGGAGCCATCAGCCACGCATCCTCCCAGATGTCCAGTACTAACAGCTCCTATACCACCCCAACCCTAACCTGTCCAGCTGGGACCGTGCAAGACCCGAGCTACCTGACCATCCCTTTCACTGCCCCAGCTGAGGAGCCCATGACTGCCAAGGAGCCAAAGAGGTCCAAGGAACAAGAAGCCTCCATGTTCATAGCAGGCACTGACAGTCAGCTTGTTATCGGTAATTGGACATTACATTGTTCACTGTGCCGTATGCATGTTGTCTATAAAGGGTGCTACATAACAAGACAATACAAGAGCCATTGCTGACATATGACGTGTCCTTTCTCAGGTGGCGATGGGGGTCATGCTCTCTGCCTACAGGAAGACCTGGAGAGAGGACACACAGAGCCATGTGACACATTCAAGAGCATCCCACTCTGCAAAAGACATTTCAAGATCCAGTCCATGGAAGTATGGGGCATCCAGAACTCCATCTCCCTGTCTCACTGTTTTCCGTAAAGCAGGGAGCAGCCTTGTAACCTGGTCTTTTTGTCACAGCAGGGGGTGTTAATTTTGTTTCCTTTGATTTTGTTTCCAAAATATTTATTGGCAGAAATGCAGATATGCATATATTACAGAACACTTGAGAGAGATTTTGCGTGTTGTCTTTTCTATGTGTTGTGTCATAATGTGTGATGTCATATGATGTCTTCATCTTTTACTGTATCTCATAATACAGGGTGAAAGCAAACATTATAGCTGAACTCACTTAGTTTGTGTGTATGTAAATTTAACTCACCAGCTGAACTTCAGGTTCCAGTGATAAGGAGTGGGAGTACACCAGAAATAGACCCCCCACCTATTTCGGGTGCTGCGGTAATAGCCTATAAACCCAAATGAAGCCTTCTGGTGCAGTCTGAACAATTGGAATTATGAACGAACAGCACCTCTGAACTGGTAAACACAGGGAGTTTTACTTCAAATGCCATTCGTATCTCCTCCTCATCGTTCTAATATTGCAACACACCCTCGGCCCGTGCCACCTGAACGTCAACTACATCGACCCGACAGCATCTTTCGCTGTGTGGAGAAACTCCGTGCAGCTCCTGAATGCAGCACGCCGTTGTTGCTGTGAGTAAGCAGGCATTGAGCTAAAACCCAGCTCGGTCAGCGGGCTGCGACCTGCTGGCCTCCAACACAAGGTATGTTTACCAGCCATGCCGAAGACGAAAGAAAAGAGATGTTTGCTTTAAAATATTATTAGAGAGGACGGGGTGAATCATATATCCTTAGGTATAACATAAACGCATACCTAGCTAGCAAACGCATTAGCTGGTTTGGCTAATTCTCTCTCTCTCTCTCTCTCTCTCTCTCTCTCTCTCTCTCTCTCTCTCTCTCTCTCTCTCTCTCTCTCTCTCTCTCTCTCTCTCTCTCTCTCTCTCTCTCTCTCTCTCTCTCTCTCTCTGCCTCTGTCTCTGTCTCTCTCTCTGTTTGTGTTGTGAGTCAAACAAACCATTGACTCGCTGTCTTGAGAGCAGTGTATCCACTTCTCCTCCACCATGATGCTGAACTCTAAAGCCTCTCCATTACATATTGTCCTCGTATGGGCAAATATCACATACAACATACGTGTTTTGTGTTTCCTTCATCGGTAGGGGGCGCTCTCCTGTTCGGCATAAACAGCATTGTGTACCTCAATTCTTTATTTCTACAAAGCACGTCACTGCATCCCTGTTCTGATGCTGGTTCTGTTCTGCACTGTTCTGTTCTGGTTTTATTTTATATCTCTTCTCTGTATGTCTGTACGTTGTTAACAGGCAAAGAATGATGGGGCCTGATTCTGATAATGTCCCAGACTCTTCAGAGGACGGTAAGTGACTGATTGACCTTTTGTCCAGCTTGATTTAACCTGTTTGGTTTGAAGGGACTTGATGGATTGACTTGAGCAACCGAACTCTGTAATTTGAATCTGACATGATGTCATTAAAGAAGTTTTGTTTAGTGTCAAAAAGATGTAAACTCCAGAGCAGAGAACAAATCTGTAATCCTACAGTTTTTAGGTTATATGTGAGTAAAAGCTGTAGTAATTTTAAGTATTCAGTCGTATTGATGTGGCACATTTAGCTGCATGAATTCATTTGTTCTCTAATCTTTTGTCCCCCTCTTTTCTCTTTTGACTCAGGTAAGGCATTTATCGTGGTGGTACTCTCGGATTCAGACTCTGACGATGCATCGAGTCCCTCTGTGGCCAAGCGCTCCAAACGGCGAGAGAGTAAAGGTTCAGACAAGAGTTACCCCTGCCCTGTCTGCAGCAAGGTATTTGACAGGCCATCCAAGCTAGAGAGGCATAAACCCGTGCACACAAGGAAGCCCAAGACTCCTCTCTACTGTCAACATTGCGAGAAGAGTTTCACACAGCTGGATAAACTCATCCGACATGAGAATAACCACAATAAGACAAACAAACACCCGTGTGCTGACTGCGGGAAAGTGTTCAACAGGCCATCGAGGTTGGAGAGACATAAACGCACGCATTCAAAGAAACCCAAGGAGCCTCATCAGTGCTCGTACTGCAAGAAGACTTTCAATAAGTTGAACAAGCTAGTCCGTCACGAGCGGATACACACGGGGGAGAAGCCTTTCAGCTGCTCGGTCTGTAGGAAGGAATTCTCTGAGTTGGGACACTGCAAAGCTCACGAGAGGACGCACGAGGAGCAGCAAGACAAACCTCACTCCTGCTCAGACTGCGGGATGTCTTTCTCCAAGGCCTCGGAGCTCCGCCGACACCGCCGCTCCCACACAGGAGAAAAACCCTTCAGATGCACCATGTGTGAGAGCTGCTTCTCCCGCTCTGAAGGGCTGAAGCGACACATGAGGAGCCACACAGGGGAGCGACCGTACAAGTGCGCCGAGTGTGAGAAAGCCTTTTATTCTCGCCAAGATTTGAACATTCACTGCCTGATCCACTCAGGTGAGAAACCTCACCTCTGCCCGGTGTGCGGTAAAGGCTTCTCGCAGCTGGGCAACATGAAAGAGCACGAGCAGAGTGTCCACATCAAATCCGACAATTACATTTGCAAGGAGTGCGGCGCGGCGTTCACCCGGTACAAGTCCCTGAAAAAGCACGAGCGCACCCACACGGGGGAGAGGCCCTACCTGTGCCCCACCTGTGGGCGCAGGTTCTCCTGGAGCCATTCTCTCAGCAGACACCGGAGGACGCACAAACACAAGCAGATGTCCGTGGGCGCAGCTAAAGGCGGTTCAACTTTAGAAGAGCCCGTCCCAGGAGCTGAGGACGGAGATGCATTTCAAACGGAGGCAGACATTTGAGTCGTAACTGGAATTTAACATGTGTTTATTTATTGTGCTTGTTGAAGTTGAGGATTGAGCCTAAGATGAGGGATGTTTCACTTTGCTGCTTGCTATGTTCATAGTTAGCAGTATATCGCTCATAAACTGTTCCAGTTCCAGTTTCACACCCAGCAATTAACATGCTTTAATGTTCTTACCTAGAATGTGTTATGTTGTGCCTTGATACATGTGAACTCTAAGGGGGGGCATAAACAACGAGGAGGGTTTGTTTTGATCCTGTATGCTGTGTTCACATCCCTGTGTATGTCGGCTTAACCTTTGTCTCAAATGACAAAAGTGAGTTGCGCTGGGTGGAAACCAGAAGACAAAGAAGAGCCAGCGAGCGAGTGAGCCTGTGTTATCTGTAACCAAACTGATAAGGTCCAATATCAGTCTATCGTGTGAAGTCAGACACTGTAAGAATACTGTCCTCACAGAATATACTGAATTGTGAAATAGGTTCAATGTTTTAAATTACATCTGTTTGTTTACAGTATGGTGGTATTGGTGTGTTGGTTGAAGCCAAAATTGTCTGCCGAAATTTATATTTTTGTATTTTCATATTAAAATCCCATTTACTTCAAATATTATCTCTGTACCTCTTCGACTGGTTGGTTTCAATAAACATTCACGGTTTATCATCGTTAATATTTTATGAACAAACACCTGCTTGTTATCCTGCACGAGCAGATTTGATTGTGAACCTGAACACAGCAGCAGATTCTCACTTTCTCACATCTGTATCTGTTTTAAATTAAAGCGGTGACGGCCCTTTCAGTTACTGTCAGTAAACACACTTTGTTCTGAATTTTACTGCCTATTTAGATTGAACACATGCTCACGAAAAGGTGTGTGTGTGTGTAGCATGTCTGTAGCATAGTAGTGTACAGGTGCAGACAATTGTATAGACGTCAGATCAGATGTACCATTTCAAAGTTAAGGGTTTTTAACAACAAGTCTTTAATTTTGTACATGACACGTGACATTTCTCAACATCTTTATGTTTCATGGAGCTCAATGTACAGACGTTCCGTTTATAAATTAATAGATCAACACGATAAAAGCCAAAACAAAAACGCTTTTTACCGATTGTAATTTATAATTTACGCGCAGCACCTGAACGCAGCACTCCAGGGGCTAAACAGCGGACGGACTGCAGCCTGGCTAGCGAGCTGCGCTAGATTCAAACACAAGGTATCCTCATTAATGTAATTAATATTGCAAAGTAATGACGTGACTGCTTTTAATTTTAAAGATTGTCAGAGAAGTGGAGGTTTATTTTGTACATGCACATATAACATAAACGCTTAGCTAGCTCGCTAACGGATTAGCTAGAGTAGCTAACGTTACCGAACTCGTGTGTGTGTTTGTGTCTCTGTGTGTGTGTAGCTAACTGATCTAACAAGGAAATGCAAAATTCCATCTAAATAGTTTCCCGATGCAAGAATTACACACACTGTAAGAACGACCCAGGGTCCATCATGCAAGCTATTACTTTAAAATAAGTTGATCAGGGGACATTTCCATCTTGTTTACGTTCATTACCTGGACAACAACACATCACCTCCGAACTGACAACAAGCACGTCTCCTCGCTTTGTTAGTATTCATGAATTCAGTGTCAAATAATGTCACATTTCACTGTCCAAAGACCAAAGTATGGATGTAAATGATCAACTACATGCACCAGCTGTGGAGTTTGTGCTTTACAATTTAACACGCCTGAAACCTGAAGCAATATCTCTTAATCCTTTAACCTGTAGCACTGATGTAGAGTTGGGATTCAAACTACAATCACTCCTGTGTATTTCTGATGAGATTCTCTCTCTGTCTCTCTCTCTGTCTTTATGTATGTGTGTGTGTGTGTGTCTAAATATAAAGGATCATGGACCCAGACACAGGTTCTGTCCCTAAAAAACAGGCTCCAGAGGAACCTTCAGAGACGAGTAAGCATTGAATCATCTGTGGCTGTAATCCACTGTAATCCCTTCTTCAACTTTATTCAGCCCACATCCTCGTAACAACACTGTATGTGTATGTGTGTGTGTGTGTGCGTGTGTGTGTGTGTTCTGTTAATAGGTGACATCGTGGACCCAGACTCGACTCCTGTCCCTAAAATAGAAAATTCAGATGACTCTTCAGAGGAAAGTAAGTACTAAGCCCTTTTCCTGGCGCCTACAGGACATTCCTATCTAGTTGCATTGAGATAATTTGACAGATGTTTGTTGATCTCATGCTTATTGTTTCTTAGGTACAGGCAAAAACACTGCGGATGTCTCGGATTCAGATTCCGATGACGCTTCAAGTCCCACTGCGGCTGAAAACTCTGAGCAGCAAGAGAGCGACACGTCGGGCACGTGGTACCCCTGCTCCGTCTGTGGGATGCTGTTTGACAAGCGGTCGAGGCTAGAGAGGCATTATCCTGCACACAATTGTGAAATAAGTTTGAAAGAGCTAGAGGCGCTGATCCAACACCAGGAGAACAACAAGAAGACTATCAAACACTTCTGTCCTGACTGTGGGAAAGTGTTCAGCCGGCCATCGAGGTTGGAGAGACATAAACGCACACACTTACGGAAACCCAAGGTGCCTCATCAGTGCTCGTACTGCAAGAAGACTTTCAATAAGTTGAACAAACTAGTCCGTCACGTGCGAAGTCACACGGGGGAGAAGCCTTTCACCTGCTCTGTCTGTGGGAAAGGATTCTCTGAGTCGGGACACTGCAAAGCTCACGAGAAGACGCACGAGGAACAGCCAGACAAACCTCACTCCTGCTCAGACTGCGGGAAAAGTTTCTTCAAGGTGTCGCATCTCCGTCAGCACCTCCTCACCCACACAGGAGAGAAACCTTTCAGATGCACCTCGTGCGAGCGATGCTTCTCGCGCTCTGAAGCGCTCAAAAGACACATGATGAGTCACACAGGGGAGCGACCGTACAAATGCAACATCTGCGGGAAAGCCTTTTACACTAGGCACGACGTGAAAGTTCACAGACTCACACACTCGGGAGAGAAACCTCACGTGTGCCCGGTGTGCGGTAAAGGCTTCGCACAGCTGGGCAACATGAAAGAACACGAACAGAATGTCCATAATAAATCCGACAGATACTTTTGCAGTGAATGCGGGGCGGCGTTCACGCGGTTCTCATCGTTGAAGAAACACGAGCGCACACACACAGGAGAGAGACCGTATCTGTGCGTCACCTGTGGTCGCAGTTTTTCATACAGCCATTGTCTCAGTAGACATCGGAGGTCACACGCACACAAACAGATGTCAATGGACCCGTCCAAAGTCATGTCGGCCCACAAAGGGCCCACTGAGAGTTCCACTTGTTGAACTCCTAAACCAAGCCCACATTTGATCTTCAGACAATTATAAAGTTATATAGTCGAGGTAAGGTTTGATTATTTATTGTGCTTTAAACTGAGGATTATCCAAAACAGGGATCTTTCACTTTGCCTTTTTTACTGACTTTTTCCTTCCTTTCTCCCTATATTAGATCAGAATGACTTTTTTTCCAAAGCATTCTTTGGTCCACAAACGTTTTCAGTTATAAACAACAAGAGCCCCCACTGTCTTAGTCACTCCTATACAGAGCGGTGCAGCAGAAGCTTGCCACATGTTTGCACACCACACAAACCAGGTGCTGTTTAAGTTTGTATGCAGTGAGATGAGTGAATAAGAAATCTACGTCTGTTATTAGTTTCTGTAGTTTTGTCGCAGTTGGCTATTTTCAGAGATGGGACTTTCTACTTTCATGTTTTATAGACAGTAATTTTATAAGGAATTCAGTCAGTAGGAAACTTAATATATGTATAGAAATAGAAACATTATCTTGTTTTGTATGAAATCATCCTGTTGTCTCCTCTGGGGAGGGGGGGGGGGGAGTACGAGCGCGTGCAAGGTTGTTGATTATGCGTAGATAGATCTGTGTAGAACTTCTGTATCACAGATGAAGATGTATTTATTCCCTCAATAAAGCTTATATTGTCATCATGAAAGGGTTTGGGGGGGTTTTACCAGGTCACTAACACAGTTTCTCCCCAGTTTATCATCAATCAGTGTCCTTGTGGTTTCATCAAGTCTCCCAAGTGACTGGAAGTTAGCGTGACAGGAAAAAAGCCTGGTAAACCACAGAGACTGATAAATCTGTCATGACTGAATTACATAAGGCTCTAGTTTCAGATCCATCGACCCAAATACTGTGTGTGTGTGTGTGTGAGAAATATCGTTTCTACATTTTAAAACAAACAGAGGTGTGGTGTGTGTGTCGTTTCTACATTTTAAATCAAACACCTTTGTTAATGTACAATATGTGCATTAAGCATGTTTGAATGTTGATTTTCTTTCCATAGCTTTTGTTTTGAGACAAAAGCCTTGGTGACCGTAACGTGTTACACACACACGCACACACACACGCAGTCTCCTCAGCTCCGTCTGACCGCCCTGCACGTTGCTAGGTGATGTTTGTTTACGAGTTGAACCCCGTCGTCTCTCTTGCTGCTGCCTCTTCTTCTTTTTGTGGACAGACATCATTTTACGCTTTTCAGGTGAAAGGGGAATAACAAAGTCGTTTTTTCAGTCATGACTTGTGACACTCACGACATTCCTCAGCTTGAATTGGAGACTGTGATTGGATTCAACGGTAAGTTTTAATGGCAAACATGACGAAACTAAGACGCACGAGCGCAGCTAAGCGAGCTGCTAATTCACGGGGTGTTTCTTCCACTGTGTCACTCTGGCTACATTACATTTTAGAAAATTCCAGCCAGAGCGGTAAATAGCCAATAGTTTCTAAGGAGTGTGAGCAGATGACGTTAAGAACAGGTTTGCTAGCGAAAGGTAACTCACTAAATAGAGGCTTCCTTCTCTTCGCCCTGTGTGCCTTAACAGCGACGCCTGTTGGGCCTCTTCTGTCATTTAAACGGCGCTCCTGGGCAGAAAATAATTAACTCAATGAAATTATTTGGAATAGATACAATAAACAGTAACTTTGCGTTTAGAATCACAATCACATTCTTTGAGGCTTTCCACCTTACACCTGTTGTTTTGTGCTGCACTTTATTTGACAAGGACGTGTGTGTGCTGGCCTGAGAGTCCATCCAGACAGAGAGCACCTGATCTATCCTCTGGGGTGTACAGTTATTGTGAAGAACATCAAAGATGGCAAGCAGGACTTCCTGCATGGACACACCAACAATGTATCCTGCATTGCGGTGTCTAAAAGTGGACGCTACATCGCTACAGGACAGGTCAACTTCATGGGCTTTAAGGTAACTGTGATCATATCATACTTTATCCTTCTGTATAACTTCTGATAGGGTTCCACACAACCACCTGTTTCTCCGGTACCACCAGTTGAATTAGGTTGAATTCACCCAACACACTTGGTGAAGAGCCCCTTTCAGTTGTTACATTTTGTACTTTCTTTTTCGTAGGCTGATATAATTATTTGGGACTACGCACAAAAAGCGATCCATGCCAGACAGCAGCTCCACAAGGCCAAGGTGGAGGCACTGTCCTTCTCTCCCAACGACACATACCTTGTGTCCCTGGGGGGTCAGGATGATGGCAGGTAGATGTGTTACTGTCTATATAATAAGATACAAACACAAACACAAATGAGGAACTTGTTGAGTGCTTGTTGAGAGTATTGGTTTTCTGTTTGTTTGTAGCATAGTTGTGTGGGACGTTGAGACCAAGCAGGCCATCTGTGGGAGCCCAGCTTCAGCTCAGAGTTCCGGACTTTGCTTCACCGTCCAGTACTCCAACACAAACGACAACGTCTTTGTGTCAGCTGGAAGGTGAGCGAAACATCTGGAAACACCTCTTTGGACCCTCAGTCACAGCTGCTACAGATGTTATTCACAAGTTATTGGAACCAGTTAAATTCTTCCCTCATGTCACAGCTGCTGTTCTGCTTCTGTTAGTCTTTCTCTGAATAATCCTCCTGTTGTTCTGCTTCTTTTTATTATCATTGGTGCAGCGGTACATTGCGGGTCTGGGAGCTCGACCTCGTCAACAGGAAGATCAGGCCCACTGAGTGTCAGACTGGCAAATTGAAGAGGACAGTGAAATGTGTAGAGGTAAGAGCATATGGATGGTATTCATTCACAAGTTGAATGAAAACGCAAGTGAGTATTGCAAAATAAAACAAGGAATGATGAATGAATGACAATTAAATACGTACAACAGGACTTTTTACTTTATGTAAATGTAAGAAACGTTTGGTTGATGTCAAGTGCATAACTGAAGACCCGAAGTAAACCAGATAAATAACATATGTGTTTCTGCTTATGTTCATTATTTCTCACACAGATTTCCCACGATGATGAGTTCATTTTCTGTGGAACACTCACTGGCGACATCATGAAGGTCAACATGAAGAAGGGGCTCCTGAATGCCTGCGGGCCAGTAAAAAAGAAATACCGCCTGGTATGTCACACTTTAATTTGGCCCTAAGAAGGTAGCCGCTACCAAAGTTAGAGTCAGTCTCAATGGGCCAACCTCCTGACCTAACTGCTTACTTGACCTCTCCTTTGTAAATATTTACAGTATTTTCAGTCTGAAAGTGGGTGAATGTGAGGTATGATTTGATTTGAGTGGAAACTATTCATGTAGCTCTGCAATATAAGACAAAACTAGTTACCAGGTACCAGGTATTAACAATAGGTAATCTCTTCTAATATATAATTCATTCATTCATTTAATGCATTGTTTTCGCAGGGGGCGAATGCCTTAAAGATTCTGAAGTCTGGAGACCTGCTTGTGGGATCTGGTGATGGCCTCTTCACTCTCTGCTCTGCAACAAACTTTAAAACTCTTAAGTGAGTTCGGAATATATATATATCTGTCAACCCTTTAACTAAATTCAAACTGGTAAAGTTTCTTTATGTACAAATATCTGCAATTAGACCAACATAATGGAAATCCACATTTTGCCACATTAGTGAAGTCCAGCTGGAAAAAGGGGTGACGTCCATCGCTTTAAGAGGAGAGGGACAGCAATTCTATGTCGGGACGGAGGCCGCTCAAATTTACCGCATCGGCTATGATGACTTCAAGGCTGAACTGATCTCGACCAGCCACTCCTGTGCTGTCAAGGACGTGGCCATCCCCTTGTGAGTTGCTGAAACAATCAAAGTCATCAGCCATCAGAATAAAGAAGTTACAAGTAGTGTGAGTGACATCTAAAGCTCAAATCCTTTGAAGCTGTCAATTGTTTACAAACAACAGGTGCAGCCAATTAAGCAGAGACACAGAGCTGATTCAGTATGAAGGCTGATGACTGAATACCACATGTGGAACAATGGGCTCTCATGTAAAAACTGTAGATCCTATCTGAAAACGGGTGGGACCGTGAGAACCAGGAGAACTTCTCAATCATAGCAATGTATTATGACCAAAAGGGCCGCAAAATAAAGATGAACTGAGCAGTTGAAAATATGTAATTTTGTGTGAATATGTCGCTTAAAGACAAAGAGCTTCAAGCAATCACAGGTATTATGTAATATAGTCGTGGTTGGGCTTCCAGCCGTCTAATGTTGGCAGTTCTCACTTGAATTCAGTACGTCATTTTGCTCACTAGGGGGCGACATATGCATACCTCATCCGTGTTAGTATTCAGTAAGCAGAGCATTTGATATATATCACTGTTCTCATCTTTCCTTCTTTGTTTTTTTTGCCAGTGGCACGTCTGAGTTATTTGCGACCTGCTCCACAGATGACATCAGACTGTGGCACGTAAACAAACCCAAAGAGGTGCTGCGCATCATCATACCAAACATGACCTGCAATGCCCTGGACTTCATGGTTGATGGACACAGCATCATCAGTGGTGTGCATCATCTCCAAACACAGAATTAGTTTCTATAAATAAACAGCCAGAATAATTACAGTGCCGTGTAGAAACTATCACACTTATTCACACAAAACAACAGGCGAGGATTTTTTTTCCAAGCACTGAGTCAGTGTAATGTTCTTGATAACAGGCAAAGAATCACGTCAGTCTGTGTTTTCCAGGGTGGAATGATGGGAAGATCCGGATATTTGGCCCTGAAAGTGGCCGACTCATGCACATCATTAACAACGCACACAGACAGGGTGTGTCAGCCATTGCTGGCACCAGGGACTGCAGGAGAATCATCAGTGGAGGGGAAGAGGGAGAGGTTTGTATACCCAAGACAGTATACAATAGTTTAAAAACACAGTATAAACTTCATATCGGATAAACTGAGGCTTTCCTGTGATATGAGATGAGCTGAACAGTTGCTCATTATTGTAGGTACGCGTTTGGGAGCTGCTGCCAAGCAGCCATCGGCTTGTGGAGGTGATGAAGCAGCACAAGGCTGCCGTCACTTGCATCCACGTCAAGAGCGATGACAGAGAGTGCGTCACTTCCAGCTCTGATGGTTCCTGCATATTCTGGGACCTAGTGTGAGTAGCCTGAGCACAGACACAACCACAGACACAAACTTAAGAGTACATATTTAGCTTAGCCATTTTACCATTCTATTAGTGTGTATTAACACTTCTTTTTCACCAGCCAATAGGTTAACTGAGTGCTCTCAACTGCCACACAAATAAAGCTTTCTCTCTCTCTCTCTTTCTACCTCACCCTCTCGTCTCCTTCCATTCCATGTCTCCTCTCCTGCTGTAGGCAATTTGTGAGCATTAAAATGGTCCTTGCCAACACAATGTGCCGGACTGTGTGTTACCACCCAGAGGAATTCCACATCATTACCTGTGGCACTGACAGAAAGGTGTGTATTGAGATCTGTTCACTCGCTTCATTCTCTGTGCACTAGAATATCGTACAGATGCTTTAATTTTGGATGATTCTATGAGTAACACAGTCCACCTTAATTTGATGCCAATTTGCTCAGATCAGATGACGATCAGATCCATCTGGCCCATCTGGCCCATCATCTGCCTTATTTATATGATGTAATCCGTGTTCTATATATATAACAGGGTGCTGTGATGTTTCTGCTGCCTGCGCTATTAATAGCTTCAGTAAACAATTGCCTTTAGTGCAAGCCGATAGTATGACAGCTGTGAAGCCAGAGGGACGATTAAATCTCTTAAAATCAACAAACGTATGTGATGATGTAACAGAGCAATAGCATAACACATGCAGGCGTTGTTACTTGCATCATGCTGTAAAGAAGGCCTACAGCAGGAAACCAGTGTATCAGTAACAATGACCCTCATTTGTTTCTTTGTTGTTTTTGTTTATGATTTAAATTATGCCTTAAAGCAGCAAAGCGTGCGCACGCACTTTCTCTCACTTGTGGTGTGTCTTGCAGATCGGTTACTGGGATGTGTCTGAAGGCTGGCCCATCAGAGAACTGGAGGCCTCCAAGTCTGGAGCGATCAATGCTGTGCACATCACACAGGACGGGAAATACTTTGTCTCTGGTGCGGCCCATTACATTTGTTCCTGCACTTCGCTTTGATCACTTGGCTGCATAACTACTCATTACATAGTCATTTGTCTCACTGCAGTGAGAGCAAAACACAACTTTCTCTGTGCTCTTACTTTTTCCCTTATATTTGTTTACCCTCAGATATGATTTTCATGGGTTTTGTTTTCACCACTGCTCAGATTTTTATTGATGTTTACGTGTACACCAGGTGGAGATGACAGGCTGGTGAAGGTATGGGACTACATGGAGGGGTGTGTGACCCACGTGGGGGTCGCTCACAGCGGCAGCATCACCAGCGTCAAGATCTGCATGAACAGCCGCACCCTGGTGTCCACAAGTGCAGACGGAGCCATTCTCAGGTGGAAGTTCCCCCACCCTCCTTCCTCCTAACATGATGTGAAGTCCAGCAGGAAACAGTGACGGTTAATCCACCTGCCTCATACTTACACTCATCGACCCAAAGGTGTTCACAAATGTTCAAAATAATAAATAAATGTTCTATAGAAGCTGATCTAACTTTGATTAATAAGTAAAGCCTGTTTAGAAAGGTGACAATAGTTTTTTGCAGTGTGATATGGGGGCAGTGGCTCAGTGGGTAGTGCTTCTGCTTGGGAACCGGAGGGTCGCAGGTTCGAGCCCCTGCCGAGGTGCCCCTGAGCAAGGCACCGAACCCTCAATTGCTCCCCCCTCTGCGAAGGGTGGTAATGTAATGTAAGTCGCTTTGGATAAAAGCGTCTGCCAAATGATCGTAATGTAATGATATCTTAAATTGTGATTCTTGACCACAAACGGCTGCCGTCAGGTAATCTATCAACAGTTAACAATTACTGATATAGCTTTGTAAACTTGTAGCCAGCCTGGCAGACAGGTGCGTGTCTGCTTTAGAACCGCTGTTTCAATTACTGCTGCTGCTGCTGTTCAATTATAATAACGACCGTGCAGCCATGGATACCCGTATGGAGAACGAGGTAAGACAACAACAATTTTTTGAGAATTTTAATGAGCACGATGCTGAGACTGAAGAACCACGGGAACACCTGAGGCACCGAACCGGACCTCAGCAACACGGACGTGCTGGAGCAGTGAAAACCCGTACGTCTATGGCGTCAGGTATCCGTCATTGATGACATATGGCGTCAGGTAATGTTTATGATGAGAGCGCTGTTTACAGATATGAGCTCGGTGCGAAAATAAACCAAACGAGCAGACAAACGTGTGGACATAAGTGATCTAACGCTTTACAGCAGAAAGTTACTCCGTCATGGCGTCTGACACTCAGGACACCCCTAAGCTTCAACTGGAGACTGTGATCGGATTTAACGGTACGTTTTATGCCAAACAAACTCATGTGAACGAGCACAGCTAAGGTACCTGCAAGTTAGTTAGTTAGTAAGTTAGTTAGTTAGCCTCCTTAACACTGTGTATGTTATAACGTTGTGACATTATGTGGTATATTTAAACATCGATGCTACAGTTGAAAATAGAAAATTATTGCAATGGGGAAATATGAAATTAATTGGAATAGATACATTGAACAGTAACTTGACTCTTCTCCAAAACATTGGAATCTGTTTTCAAAGACTTGCTGTCTGTACGATTGACTGAATAACAATTTATCACCATTACCTTCTTTGAGATTTTCCACCCTACACCTGTTGTTTTGTGCTGCACTTTATTTCGACAAGGACGTGTGTGTGCTGGCCTGAGAGTCCATCCAGACAGAGAGCACCTGATCTATCCTCTGGGGTGTACAGTTATTGTGAAGAACATCAAAGATGGCAAGCAGGACTTCCTGCATGGACACACCCAAAATGTAACCTGCGTCGCAGTGTCTAAAAGTGGACGCTACATTGCCACAGGACAGGTCAACTTTATGGGCTTTAAGGTAACTGTGTGTCTGTAGTTGTTCAAACTCAGGAAAGCTGATCACGCTGGTACAGAAGACTACAGGTTTCAAACCACTCCTTGGAGCCTCTCTGTTTATGTTACCACACCTGATTATATATTTTGTTTTGCCAGGGTGATGTAATTATTTGGAACTATGCACAACGAGCGATCCATGCCCGACAGCAGCTCCACAAGAACAAGGTGGAGGCACTGTCCTTCTCTCCCAATGACAAGTACCTTGTGTCCCTGGGGGGTCAGGATGATGGCAGGTAGATGTGTTACAGTCTATATAATTAGATACTGTAACAAACACAAATGAGGAACAATGACATATGACCAGTGGGCTGCACCTCTTTGTGCTTGGTGAGAGTATCTGTTTGTTTACAGCATAGTTGTGTGGGACGTTGAGACCAAGCAGGCCATCTGTGGGAGCCCAGCTTCAGCTCAGAGTACTGGACGGTGCTTCACCGTCCGGTACTCCAACACAAACGACAACGTCTTTGTTTCTGCTGGAACGTGAGTGAAACGTCTGCTGGCGTGATCCTTGGTCTTGATCAGCTTTATACAGCTTCTGCTCTTGTTTGTCTTACTCCTGCAATAATCCTCCTGTTGTCCTGCACATTTTTAATATCATTGGTACATTTTTTGGCAGCGGCACTTTGCGAGTGTGGGCGCTTGACCTCCCCAACAGGAAGATCAGGCCCAGTGAGTGTCAGACTGGCAAACTGAAGAGGACAGTGAAATGTATAGAGGTAAGAGCATGCATATGGATGGTGTTCATTCACAAGTTGGTTTCCTCAATTGATTAAGCTGGTTTGCCCTTCTGCGGTCCTTTTAGAGGTTTAGAGTAATTATCTGCTGTAATAATTAAGCCAGTGCTAATAGAATCATTTAAACAAAGGATTGATAGTGTAGAAACACTAAACGCATTTGGTTGATGTGAATTGCATAACTGAAGACCTTTAGTAAACCAGATAAGTAACGTATTTTGTTCTGCTTATGTAAATTTGTCTATGTTCCCACACAGATTTCACATGATGATCAGTTCATTTTCTGTGGAACGGTCACTGGTGACATCATGAAGGTCTTCATGAAGACGGGACCTCTGAATGTCTGTGGGCCAAAGGAGATAAAAAACTGTCTGGTATGTCAGCACACTCTAATGGGGGTCATAAGAAAATAATTGTTACCATAGAGTAAGTCTAAATGGGCCGCCTTCGTTCAAATGTACACAATATGTATAGGTTGAATGACAATAAAGTTTGTCCTCCTGCCATATCTGACCAAACTGTATTCCTACTTTATTGCGTCTTTGTAAATATGAATATATGATATGTATTTATCATAACTTGGTCTGAGACTGTGGGAAATCACTAATGTAACTGGAATATAAGACAAAACTAGATACCATGTAGTAACAATGCAAAATCTCATTCTAAATGCGTTTGTTGGTATTAAATGCATTAATTTTGCAGGGGGTGACTGCCATAAGGTTACTGAAGTCTGGGGACCTGCTTGTGGGATCTGGTCATGGCCTCCTCACTCTCTGCTCTGCAAACAACTTTGAAACTCTTAAGTGAGTCCTGAAACTATATCATTCCTGTCAATCCTGTAATATACATTTTCTCTTTGTTCTCTTACATTGCACAGATATCTACAAGTCAATAAACATAATGTATATCCACATTTTCCTACATTAGGGAAGTCCAGCTGGAGAAAGGAGTGACGTCCATTGCTGTATCAGGGGAGGAACCGCATTTCTATGTTGGGACGGAGGCCTCTCAAATTTACCGCGTCGGCTTTAGTGACTTCAAGGCTGAACTGATCTCTACCAGCCACTCCAGTGCTGTCAAGGACGTGGCCATCCCCTTGTGAGTTGCTGAAACAATCAAAGCCATCAGTCACTGAACTTTAAATTGGGAACATAATAGACATTAATTCCTATTCAGAATTTAGCAGCATTCATTTGAAACTCCATGTGGTGAAAGATTACTATTGCAATGGAACTTGACAGGTTAATGATATGTACATGACGATGTTTCATGTTGAAGACTAAATATTGAAGATTAATATTTACGAGCGACAACAAACCGTTCAGAGTTTCGCAAGTTTTTGTCAGGTTGTTTGAGGATGTGTTGTTTATTCAACCGTTTCAGTTCTTTGTCACGGTTATTTCACAGACAGGCCATTCCAAATTGGCATAATGCTGATAATTGCTAAAATTTGTTCAAATAAAACAATCTGTCATTCAAAGGTAATCAAAATACACACAAAAAGAGCAACCATCAACTAGAAACGCATTTCCTGAAGAAAATAAGCTGTAAATGCAATTGCCGTAAATTGTTGCCAAATGCTGCCTGAGGCCTGAAAGAAGATGATTTCTGTACCTGAAGAATGAAAAAATTACATGCAGCTTCAATGACCTGTGAACTTGGGTCAAATCCTTGAAGCCATTGTTTGTTTACAAACAACAGGTGCAGCCAATTAAGCAACAGAGCTGAGTCAGTCTGAAGGGAGACAATGCCTGAAAACCACATGTAAAACAGTTGGCTCTCATGCAAAAACTGAACGTCCTATCTGAGGACCGTATGAACCAGGAGGACTCTCTGAACATAGGTTTATATTATGGTCCAAAAAGGCCAGAAAATAAAGAAGAATAGCTAGTTGAAGAATATGTAAAATAATTTTCTCAGCTGAAAATGAAGCATTGGGCAGGAAAATTCAGGACCACTTGTCTCTGAAGTTCTCTCTCTCTTTTGTTGTATTGAGATGCACCTGTAGTCTTGGTCGGGCTTCAAGCCTTCTAAAGTTGGCAGTTGATGCTTGAATCCAGTACTTCATTGTGCTCACTAGGGGGGGACATATGCGTGCCTCATCCGTGTTAGTATTAGAGTAATTCTTTGCACTTACACACAGACCTGTTATGCATCACTCTGAAGTTCTACTATTGTTTACATTTCTACAACTTCTCTTTAGATGGCTGTAGGAGTTATAAACACACATATAATGTTATGGTGACAATGTTTGTCACTCCCTAAAAGCTTTACTGTGACATTAATAACAGAGATACTTGGTTTAAGGAGGTAAACTATAATATGAGCTTGACCTGCCTGTTTACTGTAATATCAACTTGATTTATATCACTGTTCTCATCTTTCCTTTGTTTTTCTGCCAGTGGCACGTCTGAGTTATTTGCGACCTGCTCCACAGATGACATCAGGCTGTGGCACATAAACAAACCCAAAGAGGTGCTACGCATCACCGTACCAAACATGACCTGCAATTCCCTGGACTTCATGGTTGATGGACACAGCATCATCAGTGGTGTGCATCATCTCCAAACACAGAATTAGTTTCTATATATGAACAGCTAAAGTTTTTTCCAAGCATTGACTCAATGTAATGTTCTTGATAACAGGCAAAGAATGATGTCAGTCTGTGTTTCCCAGGGTGGAATGATGGGAAGATCAGATTATTCGGCCCTGAAAGTGGCCGACTCATGCACATCATTAACAACGCACACAGAATGGGTGTGTCGGCCATTGCTGGCACCAGGGACTGCAAGAGAATCGTCAGTGGAGGGGAAGAAGGAGGGGTTAGTACATGTTTGACCTAAAATGGTTTTAATACATTGTATAAACTTCATATTTTATTAGACTCATGCTATGATATTTGGTAAGCTGACCTGTTGCTCTGTTTACTAGGTGTGTGTTTGGGAGCTGCAACCAACCAGCCATCGGCTTGTGGAGGTGATGAAGCAGCACAAGGCTACCGTCACTTGCATTGGTATCAAGGGCAATGACAGAGAGTGCGTCACTTCCAGCTCTGATGGTTCCTGCATATTCTGGGACTTAGTGTGAGTAGCCTGCACACACACACACAACCAGAGACACACACTTAATAGTACATATTTATCTTCTTCAGCCATTTAATCATTTTGTTAGTGCGTATTAACGTCTTTCACCCCTGTGAAGTATTTATCTCAGCCGTAACATCATGTGTGATTTTTTTCTGAACAACTGCCAAACAAATAAAGCTCTCTCCTCTCTGCCTCTCGTCCCCTTCCATTCCATTCCATATCTCCTCTCCTGCTGTAGGCAATTGGTGAGCATCAAAATGGTCCTTGCCAACACGATGTACCGGACTGTGTGCTACCACCCAGGAGAATTCCACATCATTGCCGGTGGCACAGACAGAAAGGTGTGTTTAGACCTCGTACAGATGCTCTAATTCCAGGTGGTTCCAGTGACCTAAATTTGCTTTGTGTATTCATTTCATATAACTCCTCGGTAGGCAAACTGTTTTTACCAGGCACTCTACTTACACTTACTCTCAGAATGCTGCCCATGTATCCTTAGATTTGCTTTGTTGTCCCGGCACGATGTGAGAGCTTCGGTTTGACCTAGAACTCTGTGGGGCTCCTTATTCAGCCGTCATGCATTAACGATGAAAGTGATGATTGGAATGACTCAAGACCTCTCCGGGTGTGAGGAAACTGGCTGCCAACAGTCATAATGTCGATGCCTCGTTATGCAGTATTGTTATAATCTCCACTCCACTTGAGTGGCGGTCCTGCTGCTCTGTTGAGATCAGCGCCGGTCCCCGCAGTGAGGTCGTGACCAATTATATACATTCAAGTCTGTAAATTAGTTTGACAAGCTTGTAAGTTTGTGCCTCAGATCAACATAATCAAGACATTGTGTTAACTAGCAAACCAACTAAGTACTTTACTTTATCTTGTGCATAAGTGTTGATAGTTAGTGATTATTGCCACATGGCTCATTTACAAAAGGTCACAGGGTCACAGTCCGCTGGAAGGAAACACTTGCCCCCCTGATTGTTCACTTCATCCGCACCACTCGAACTCGGCCACATGCTACAGCAATATTGTTGGCTCGGCTGCACGCTGAGCAGCGAGTACAAGTTGTTCTGATGAACACAGTGCCGTGGATGTGCTGAGCGAGCGGGGAGGGTGAGAAATAGAGATTCAGGGAAGACAGACGGAGGAGAGAGAGAGAGAGAGAGCTCTGGTGTTCTTGCCTTCCTGCGGATGTGTCTACGCAACCCGATCGCAAGCCAGATCCACCATCTGCTCGTCCCAGGACACAGGAGCTCTGTCTGGGAGGACAAATATCAACGCCCCACTCTCACGCCTCTTCACACCAACCTTTTCTTGCCTGTATGAGAGAATTCACACGCCGAGCTGAGAGGAAGAGTAAACAGGTCGACTGACAAATACACACTAAATGAGCGGTTTGGAGTGATGAGTGACGTCAAGAAGCTGCCTTTGTGACGGGTGAGGTGTTTGTTGTCATGGTGCCTTCAGTACAGAGAACGAGCGAACCATGAGCCTGCACTGGGCTCTCTTCTTGCTCCTCGCTCTTGTTTGTATTCACTATTTTCAAGGTTTGCCTTTCGATCGATACACACAAGCCAGCTGTCTCCATTCAGTGTTCTTGTATGATTTGCCTCAAGCGTGAAGTAGCACAATGTGGGCTTTGTAACATAACACAGCAGAAGGCCCACTGATGGTTCCAGTATCACACCATTGTTGTTGCTTTGATAATATGATGATAGCCTGTTTCACCAAAGTGGATCGTTTCTGTGATGATGCTTATAAATGATATTGCCCAGTAAAGCCAGTAGGTAGGCAGTGGTAATAAAGTCACAGGTCAGGTGGCTGATGATTGTAGCTAGGTGGAGTGTATTCTGGTTGCGATCGCCTTTGCGTCGGAGTTGTAAAGGTGAGCAATAAAACAACGGTAGGTCTGATGTCGCAGACTTGCTACCCTTCCTGGCTGTACATAATTAATTTCCTGTGGCCCCGTGTCATGGCTGCTGGCCAGCTTCCCAGGCTGAAGTGGAGGCATCACAGATGGGCAAAGGCTACTCTCACAGCAGGGGGTCTCTAATAAGCTGCTGAAAAGAGATGAGTAAAGCTGGAGAGGTTGTGACTGCAGCGGGGAAGAAGAGAGGAGAGTGCAACTTATGGTAGAGGAGTGACCGGAGCAATGAGCGCTGACTTATGTGTGTTCTCTATGTACTGAATACAGATATAGGTTTGGAATGCTGATATGTTTTTATTTACAAGTGATGCTTTGATGGAAAAACATCACAAACCTTTGTCCGTCTAAAATAATCTACATTCCTTTATACACTCAGACCTTTAATTTAGTGATCAAAATGACGTGTTCTCTCCTCTAGCGGCGTCTCTGGCTATAATCTAAATGATTTTTACTCAAAAATCATTTTGTGCGAGCAGTAATACCCACATAGAAACATCCCTGTGGTTTGTGAGAGCAGCTTACTGCTCTGAGAGTCATTCTCAATTTATCAATAAGAGACTTTTCATTTTTACTGAGCCTTTTGTTGCTCTTTCATTCCGCAGTAACCAGCAGTGTTTGATATGTCCCCGCGATATTACATTTCTGCCCCTACAATACATTACAGCCACGCTCTGTCTCTGAGGCTGTTCTAATAAATGCTGGGCTTATACCGAGCATCCTTATGTAACGGGAACTCTTCACGTTTATGAAAGACAGAAACTACTGGATGTGCTATGGTTTCATTTGGATTTAAATTTCATTTAGACTAAAACTTGATGTAAAACGTGTATATTACATGCATAGATCTTTCAGTAATTAGATTTTGTCATCTTGTTTGAGAATAGATGGTTTTTGAAGCACTCTCTGTCTCTCTCTCACACACACACTCACACACACACACACACACACACACACACACACACACACACACACACACACACACACACACACACACACACACTGGATACTGTTACAGCATGCCACTACATCTTGTACCAGTATCTCATTAATGCAAGCTGGCTCAGAAGTCTGATTTTTAATGATCAGATCCATCTGCCCGTTCATCTGCCTTATTTTTAGGTTGTAATCAGTGTTATATAAATAACAAAGGACCTTTCTTAGCGTACGGTGCTGTGATGTTTCTGCTGCCTGTGCTATAAATAGCTTCAGTTAACAATTGCCTTTTGTGCGAGCCGATACTATGACAGCTGTGAAGCCGGAGGGACGATTAAATCTCATTTCAATCAGCAAACACGGTTCCTGTAGTGGTGTGAGACAAGCCGATGGAATCTAACTGTCCGCCTGCTTGTTTCTGTGCAGACAAGTGGAGGATGAAGCAGTGAAAGTAATGCTTTCTGCACACACTTTGTTTCAGCAAAGCAGTAAATGATACAGTATGTGATGATGTAACAGAGCAATAGCATAACAGCATACAGGCGTAGTTACTTGCATCATGCTGTAAAGTAGGCCTACAGCAGGAAACCAGTGTATCAGTAACAATGACCCTCATTTGTTTCTTTGTTCTCTTTGTTTATGATTTATATTATGCCTTAAACCAGCAAAGCCTGCACACACACACACACACACACACACACACACACACACACACACACTTTCTCTCACTTGTGGTGTGTTTCTCCTTCTCTTGCAGATCAGTTACTGGGATGTGTCTGAAGGCTGGCCCATCAGAGAACTGGAGGCCTCCAAGTCTGGAGCGATCAATGCCGTGCACATCACACAGGACGGGAAATACTTTGTCTCTGGTGCGGCCCATTGCCTCCATTCTGTGCTGGTTGTCGAACGCTTATTCCTGCACTTCGCTTTGTACATTTTCATGAACACAATTTAGCATGAAATTACACGGCTAATCACTTGGCTGCATAACTACTCATTACATAGTCATTTTATTTTACAACTGACATGAGTTCATTTGTGATTACAGTCATGTAATGATTGGAATGAGAAAATCACATTTTGGTCTCACTGCAGTGAGATCTAAACACAATTCTTTCCTGTGCTCTTTTTTTCTTCAATTTGTTTCACCACATTTGTTTACACTCTGATAGGATTTTCATGGGTTTTGTTTTCATCACTGGTCAGATTTTATTGAGCCTCTCCGCATCCTTGCTCCCTCTATGTGTACACCAGGTGGAGATGACAGGGTGGTGAAGGTATGGGACTACATGGAGGGGTGTGTGACCCACGTGGGGGTCGCTCACAGCGGCAGCATCACCAGTGTCAAGATCTGCATGAACAGCCGCACCCTGGTGTCCACAAGTGCAGACGGAGCCATTCTCAGGTGGAAGTTCCCCCACCCTTCTTCCTCCTAACATGATGTGTAGTCCAGCAGGAAACAGTGACGGTTAATCCACCTGCCTCATACTTACATAAATACTAACTTTGATTAATAAGTAAAGCCTGTTTAAAAAGTTGACTGTACACTTCTTTTTCATTGTAATATCTTGTGTTTTGATTCCCTGAGGGGAAGGTGCCGAATAGGTGGAAATTCACATTGTATCACGTTTCCTTATGAATATGAAATTACACTTCAGGGAACAAGAAGCTGCTGTACCATTTGGGAACAACAGAACTGATGAATCTTCTGAATCCCCATTAAATCCAAATATGTAAAAACAGAAGGCAATTATTCAGAACATTAAAGGCATATTTCAGTCAGATCTGGTGTTTCCGCTTCTGCTGTTGCTGTAGAAAAAAAAGGGGCCCCGGATTCTTGGCCACTTAAAAAACACACGGCTGCCATCAGGTAATCTATCAGCAGCCAGCCGTTCCCTGAGGGACTCTTGTTTAAAAAAAAAAAGGGGGGGGGGGGGGGGGACATAGAAGAGACAGCCTCTCCTGACCGTCTCCCCTCCAAAGCCATTATCCTCACTGCTGCTCAGACTGGATAACCTTAATGATTCATAGTTCACCTATGCTTCTACAGCTAAAACCAAGCAAGCACAAACACTCTCGGCTCAGTAAATAGGGCATCACTCTGTTTCCTTTATTATCCTGCTTCTGAACAGACGGCATCTCTAACACTGTGTGTCATCCTCATAATTAAGTTTAGTCACAATAGTGTGAATGCTTCCTCAACAAAGCTGGGATAAGGTCATGGGGAAATTATGGAAATACTGGATGGCACTTTAACTATCTGTTTCAATAAATCAGCACATTTGGAGCGCTAAATTTCATCGTTACGATTGGTGAGCTATGAAATTAAGCTTCAGAAAACTAAATTGAAACACTTTTTGCTACAGGCTACAGGATCCCAGAGGAAAAGCCAAAGTGCCTGTACCTAGTCTGCTCAATTTGTTCTCCAACATTCATCTCACTCAGTTTGAGGAGCTTGAACGTGTGAGAAGACGGTAACCAGGCTATTTATAGGATGCATCTGTGTGTGCGTGTGTTGGTGTGTGAGGTAGGTAGGATACTTCAGGAGAAGGCAGCATGAAACACGTAGACCACTGAGAAGCCTGTGACGAATACGTTACAATGATGTCACACAACTGTGGACAGGCAAGGAGCTGATAGAGGAACACAGCACATCAGTCAGGTCAAGGCAAATACACTTGTAGAGCTCATAGTAACTGGATCAGTCCATTCCATGTCTGAGAAGAGTAGGGAGTTGGGGGAAGGTCTATGGATGGGGCAGCTTGGCAGATGGGCCGAGTGTAATAGATTAGAAGTTTCAATCTCAGTCCAGTGTGGAGTTTTCTGTCCTGCCATGTCGTTCATTGCTTTCACCTGGTGTCCTTAAAATAGGTGAATGAGATGAATGACATGGCTGGACAGAAGACCTACTTGATTGTGGCTCAAGTAGGACCTGGTCACAGGTTGGAGGGGCAGTTTGAGACTCTGGAGGAGCAGTTTCAGCCAATTCTGCACACTACATGTACGGGATATGTATCAAAATGTTAAATGTTCTTTGTTTTTGTTTTCAGCATGGAAATTGGTCAAGGTTCAGCTAATTTGCCACTGTATTTGTTTGCCTAAACTCTGTAATGGTCCGTTTGGCTGCTTTGCAAAGGACATTTCTGACAAGCAATTGACCCTGAAATGTTTGACTTCTTTCTCGTATTTCTATGAATATATATAGCCGTGTATTTGTGCATTTACCCTAAAAACTACACCCCTAACCCTCACTTTGGTCCCGTAAATGTATCAAGGAACGGTCCAGTTGTCACCCACCAGTTCCTAATGGAGTGAGGAGGATTTCCTATCTGGCCGTGTTGTAATGAGGCCTACAGGGGGCAGATCAAGGCTACAATGTTTGACACCTATTAGAAAAACAACTTCCTTAATGCAGACTGCTCTCTCCGTGTCACCGAGCAGGCAGAGCGGGCAGAGCAGGTGTGTGTGAAGTTTTACTCCCCGTCGCTGGCTGATTGTAAAGTAGCGTGACCGCCATTGATTGTCGTGAACTCGTTTGGTGCAGGTTAATTAAATGCATGTCGGAGGGGCGGAGACGAGATGGGATCCGCCAAATAGGAACACGCTCCATGGAGCTCAGACAGGAGGGAGGGAGGGAGAGAGAGAGAGAGAGAGTGGGAGAGAGTCAACGCTGGGAAACATCGATGAGGAAGTGTGATCGAACCTGGAAGGGAAGCGGCTCTGCTTTTTAAATTCCAGTGATCAGAACGCACTGGGAATTCCAGGAATGTCAAGGGGAATATTAGTCGTCATGTGCCTTACTGATACCAAGTCGGCACCAGCTTCGTGTTAGAGGGAAAGAGGAAGAGGAGGAGGAGGGGAGCCAGTCTGGCAGACAGGTGCGTCTCTGCTGGTTCATTTTCTCTCGGTGCTGTTCAGTAATAATAACAGCACAGCCATGGATACCCGTAAGGAGAACAAGGTAAGAAAACAACCCATGAAACCCAAAGCGACTAATCGGAAAGAGAAGAAATACAAAAGCACGAGGTTCGTGCGGAGGAAATCGCTCAAATCTTTTGGGAATTTCATGAGCAGGGTTCTTAAAACTTTGGGCACTTTGGCGCACTTTAGCGACGCACAAGCGGCGGACGCAGAGGACGATGAAGGCGGCTTTAGGCAAAGTGCCGCCACGGGGGGCTCGAAGGACGCGCGAGCCCCGCTCTCCAGGGAGGCCACGGCCAGGACCAGCTCCGCGGCGTCCTCCTCTCACGGCTCGGTGAAAGACCGGCTGTCGCGGTGCTACGGCGACAAGACCCCCGGCGTGCTGGGACTGAAGAACCACGGGAACACCTGCTTCATGAACGCCGTGGTTCAGTGCCTCAGCAACACGGACGTGCTGGCGGAGTACCTGGGGCTGGAGCAGTACAAGCCGGACGGCAGCCAGCGGAGGTTGACGGGGGAGGCGCGGGGCGAGGAGGCGCCGAGCAACCGGGGAGAGGTGACCGAGCAGCTGGCGTCGCTGGTCCGGGCGCTGTGGACGCTGGAGTACACGCCGCAGCTCTCCGTGGAATTCAAGGTGGGTTTGTTTTACTGGCTAGGTTACTGCTGATGTCACCGTCTGTGTTTTGTTTGGAATGTTGCCTCACTCACTTTTGCCCACTTTTTTTTAATGTTCTTGTCTGCCATGCCAACAGATGAAGCAAATGAACTGACAGATAACTTTGCTTTCTTCAAACGTTTAGTATCTATCTATCTATCTATCTATCTATCTATCTATCTATCTATCTATCTATCTATCTATCTATCTATCTTAGTTGTGAATGGAGTCATTGAAATGCTGTTGAAACAATACTATGGAACCTGAACAACTAAAAAGAAAAACCCATTTGAGTCAAATTCAGTCCCTCTCTTAACCTCCACCACTCTTTATGATTACGTTTCAAAATGCAATCAAAATGCATGAAGGTTCCCTGTCACCTCTGCTACAGCATCTTCAGCTTCAGAGCCGTCCTCCATGCACGTGACTCTAACCTGTGACTCGTTTGACCCAACAAGTCATCAGGCCCTCACTTAGAACTGATGCTTTGCTGCTTTGCCACTTGGACGATTGGCAAAGCAGTAAAAGAGGCTGCGTGGAGTTACTACTGCCAGATACTCCAGTAAACCTGTCACTCTTCTGACAGGTCCTACTTTACACACCCTTCTGTACAATCATAGCATTTGTTTCCCTCAACTGTTACAACACACAGGTTGTAACACCCTTCCACTCTGACACACGTTTCTAGCTCAGCACTCAAGTCACAAGAGAGATTTTGTGGGGATTTGTCAGCAATAACAGGCTTGTATACGAAGGTGAAACAAATACGAGATTGGTTGGATGAGTCAGGTGTACGCTTTTATTGAAGTCCAAAGGGCACCGGTTGACTTGTGTAACACATTTCCCAGAGCTCAGGTGGCGTTGCGGTATGTCAGGGGGGGGAGGAGCCTCAGCAGCGGTCAGAACAGGTACATCTGGTGGTTTCACTTTGGTTTGATTTTAGTCGGCATTATGCAGATTGTTGTTATTGTTTCTGATTGCATGAAGGCCCCAGTGTCTCTGCTTGGTTCACCTGCCCTACATCCTGCACCTCTGGGTGGTTGTTCTGCATTCCCCGGCTGTCACGCCAAGGCGTTGGGAGTCAGATGTTCATCTCTCATTGATAACACAAACTGAAACTTATGCACCGACACTGCACTTCCTTCCCAACACAAAGAATTCTTCTGGTCGCTCCAGTCGAGTCCGTTGTGTGGTCGCGGCTGTTTTGAGACTGTGCTGCATGGCCCCACAGCCTTTCCTCCGGGATGGAACTCAACCATCCGGCTGACTGAGACGAATCAACACCCTGGGGCGGAAGTTATCAGGGAGGGGATACACATGCATGCACAAGTGGACAAACACACACAGTTGCACAGGAATAAGCAAAGAATAGTATGAGTCGGAATTCCTAGACAAAGGAGGCTTTAGATAAGGCTTTGTTCCTTACCCTTGACTGAGAATGACTAATAGATTAATAATGAGAGAAATAGAGCGCAGAGCATTCCAAACCTTTGGGGTTAAGTGTGATTCGTGATTCAATGGTGTTTTGTCTTCTTCTACTCTGAAAATGGGATTTTTGACAATATATTTAAGGCCTTGAATTTAGAAGTTAGAAGTGAAATGGAATGAATTTGCCTTTATTGATTCGGCAGTTGGTTTCAGTGCCAATAGCCTTAATATGATTGAAATCAGCACAAATGTCTTCACACTAAGTAACAGACCTAAGTTATGCAGTTATAAATTGATTTTATTTAGGCAGGTAAGCCTCTCAATCAGAGTAAGCCGCCGCTTGCTTTTCCACAATGGGCAGACTCGCCTCACACTGCCATTTAGAAACATATCATGTATACTCGGAGAGCGGCAGAAATCTATTGATTCCTTGCATATATATTGGTCAAAGACTATTATACTAGTATTGAGTCCACGTGAACGTACTGAGTGATTCTGCAGTAAACAGGTTATACAGAGTTCAGGTATCGGGTCAATATTCATCTCACTGTCACAGCTCAATTTCAACCTTTCAATAACACCGTGTGCTGATAGAGTGGGCGTCGACATAATGCCCACCTAATTGAAGGGAGAGAGTCATTTTAGCAATTGAGCTCACTGTTTAAATGAGTCACCTTGTGTTTGAACAGAGCTATTGACTGCTTTCCATGCTTTACTCTTATCCAAGTTGGCAGCCATAAAAAGAAAATGTGTCCTTCCCTCCCCCGTTTCACCTCGTCCCATCGTGTCGGCGCCTTGATTTGTGTCTGTCTGCTCGTCCCAGGGCGAAGCCTGAGAGAGAATGTTTACTGTAGCACAAAGAATCCTTCTCCCAGTGCATTTAAGCGGAGAGGGAGGACCCCCTGCTGAGATGGCACCAATGGTGTGCAGTCAGCGAGAGAGAGGGAGGGAGAGGGAGGGAGGGCGGGGGGATTTCCAGTAACACCATCATCCCTCCTGTGATCCATGAAAGAGCCCCCTTGTCTGTAATACGTAAATGGGATAGACAACTTTGTCGAATTCTGGCACAATTCAAACGCACAAATGTCAAATTTGAGGCTCTTGCTTCAGCTACCAAGTTTATAATTTTGAGCTAACTTTTTTTTTTTGCTTTGAGACGATGAGACATGAGCGTGTCGGTCAGAATCACAGTAATGTCTCTGCTGAAGACAGTAGGATGACCACAGGGCTTTTCTGAAGCTTCAGTGGCGAGTCTGCACTTACATTCTGACATGTTTTCAGTTTGGAGATAGTTCTATGTTTTCTCTTGAATCAAAGTCTTTTGTGTCTCTTCTGTCAGCGACGTGTCGAGCCTCAGTTTGTGCCAATTGTTGGATTATTGGACTGCCTTATATTGAAAAGTGTGTTTGTAATAAATTGAAATGGCAGAGAATGTTCTGATTACCTGGAAAAGTGGTCCGGTGTCAATCACATGATTGATCAATCAGAAATAATGTGTCGTCCATCTAGAATCTGACAGCAATTACACCAAACAAATATAATTTAATAGCTGTGTAAATTGTCTAATTGTAATTCAAGACATCGATACTGACACAGTGTCAACAACTGAACCCTTTGAGCTCCATTATGAGCATTTAATGTAGGAACAGGTTCCATGAGTAGAGGTTAAATGTTTACAAGTCATGGATCTTCCACCATGAGCTCAGTTGACGTGACAAGTCTGCCTTCTGCCGCTGCCCTTAACAGAGACAGTGATTGGCCTAATGGAGGCGCTGTATCTAAAGATCAAACATTTCAAATGCTGAAATGCCAGTGAACGCATTCTTTGGAGTGATTCATTAAAATGTTGTCTGCATCACCGTCTGCTGATGAGGAAGTGATCTTTTTACCGCTTTACACCTCTGACCTGAAGATTGATTTAACAACACAGTAATGATACAGAAACCACTCCAATCAAAGAGAGGAGCCTGAATCCATCTTTCCGTGCTTGACGTTGTGCAGTGTGGAGGCCAGCAGAGTGAGTTTGGGGTCTGCTGGGGAGATGAACCTGATGTGTGAAGTCATTTTAGTGTCTGGGAGGGCAGGAAATGTGTGACAGAGGGAGAGAGACCAATGGTTTGTTTGTCTCTTCTCGTCTCTGCTCTTCTTCTACGACCACTCTAGCACTCTCCTTCTCCCTGTCAGTTATGTAACACACACACACACACACACACACACACACACACACACACACACACACACACACACACACACACACACACACACACACACACACACACACACACACAGGTATATGAACCACCTGGACTCAATTTTGGGTCTGGCCCTCAGTTTGATGTGATTCAATTGAATTACAACAATATCGAAAAATTGCAACAACATCAAATGAGAAACAAACTTTTCTCAGGAATGTACCAAAGAAGTAGGACCTGTTTGTCCATGGAACTGTTCCCTGAGCTGTTTACTAGCCCTCACTCCAGACATTGTGCTGTGTGATGGCCCGGTAACTGCTGGTGGAGCTTCACGGCTCAATCAGGCGAGCTGCTGCTGATTGATTACACAGAAGCCACAGAAAGGTTGCTCACAATTTTCCTTCTGAGTTATGGATTGAATCATTTTCCTTCTCTAGATCTCCCTTTTGCTATACATCGTCTAAGTCGTTCAAGAAAACACCAACACCAATAACAAAGAAAATAATCACCTGGGCTCCTTGCCTTGTGTTGTGTGTGTTGGTGTTTGTTTGTGTTGGTAAAGTTTTGGCTTTTTCATTCATCTGGACTGTACTTGAAGCGTTGTGGCAGTGAGGAGAACCTGCTGAAGGAACCGCATCATTCCTACTCCAGATAGTTCTGTGTGAAGCATTTCCTCACTTAACGTGGAGCCTTTGATCTGAAAGTGGCCCATTGACCCAAAAACACACAGTATTTGTGTAGATATACGACATTTGGAAGCAGCATAGATTCCCATGAGTCAAGTCAGCGGCACTTCATTATACCTCCAGCACTGTGACGGAACAGAAAGGCAGGGAGAAGAGAGTCTGCGTCTGTGTAAGCACTATGATATGAGGACATTTTCCACGGGTTTATTATCCCTGCTATGATTTATGCGCCGAGGCCGAGCGACGCGCCGTTGGAAGCCACCGGAATCAATCTTTACACTTGTGGGACGCAGACTACGATCGCCCGGTCGTGGAAGAGGGTCTGGGATGAGTTTCCTACTTTATCTTCATAAAGGGAAATGCACGGAAGCAGCATGTTCTGGCACACGGGCAAAAGCATTCACGCAGCACCCGGCACTATGACGGATGCAGGTTGCCTAGGCGCTCCGTGCTCTCGTAACACACACACACACGCACGCTCGCTCACACACCGGCTCACACTCGGCTCCAGCAGAAGCCAGGGGAATCCGTCCCCAGCTGTAGGAGAGACGATTACATCCATCGCATCTTACCTGCTCTTATTCCCTCCTGATCGTCTGTAAATCCTCTGATCTGGGACACGCACGGCTTTGTTTCAGCGGCGACCCACTGACACGTTTATCTCCCATTTCAAAGCGTCGCCCAAATAGACGTTTGTTTTGCATTGTGGTGGAGATGAATCCACTGTGGCTCTGGACGACACAGGAAGACCGGGGGATTAGTTTAGACAGTTGGAACGCAATTCAGATCTAGTCTACTTGGAGAAGGAGCTATGCGGTTGCTGCAGCGACAACCAATCGGTGATGTTTGGTCTGAGTCTCACCCAGCGGTTATTGAAGCATCAGAGAGTGAAGAGGTCAAAGTTGCTGACTTCCTGGAGAGGTTACCAGGGATTAGCCACTGACTAACTACATTTTTCCGTAGCTTTGACATTACAGCTACTCTTTCAAAACAATGTAGATGATACATATCCCAGAATGCATCGCTCTGTCCAGTCGCCTCATTTAGCCTCTTTAACATTTCTTTAATAAAAGTAACTTCAATGTATTTAGCTACTTTCTCAGGAGCTTGCAGTGTAGTTAGACTTTATTTAGAGAGTAGCTTGGTTGTATCCTTACTACTTATAATCATGAGTAGCTTGTACCTTGAAAAGCTTGTGTGTGTGTGTGTGTGTGTATGTCTGTGTGTGTGTCTGTGTGTCTGTGTGTGTGTGTTCTCCAGGGGTGACAGGAGCTCAGCTGGGATGGATTAGTGAAGGGAGGGTTCCTGTTATATGATAGAGAGGAAGGAAAGGAGACGGTGGGGGGAGAGATGGATGAAACAGAGTGGTGAGAGAGTAGGGGAGGTGGAGGCAGTAAGTGATGACCGCCCGCCCGCCGTCCGCTCGGCTCTGACAGCAGAGGTGAGCCGGCGACGGAGGACCTCTGAGAAATGAAACGGCAAATGGAGCAGCCAGTAATGACGGATTCTGTCTAGCTTCATTCCAGCTGCACCTGTGGATGGGGGGAGAGTAGTGTGTGAATCTTTCTGTGTGTGTGTGTGTTTACGTATGGGACATCTAAAGGTCGTGCCCCGTCATTATTTGTCAGTATCTTTGTCCGTCGCTGAGGAATCCATCCAGACTTGTTTGGCGGGCTCGACCCCAATGAGGATAGGAGGTGTAAATGACTTTTATAGGGACAGGGGGAGGAAGAGGCAGAGGAGGAGGAGGAGGAGGGTCATTTACTTGATTTGTGTTTATAGCAAAATCCTGCCCTTCCAGCGCCCGTGATGGTTTACAGAATAGGAGGATGGACGGTGGGTCGGCGGGGACGCTGTGGTGAGGTGAAACAAAGGGCAGGTGTGTGTGTGTGTGTGTGTGTTTGCAGGGCTCCCCTGCAGCGCCCTCAGCTGACCCCTCCGAGGTCACGACCTCCTGTTGTGTTGACTGCTGCGTCTTTTATCAGTCTGTTTTCTCTCCTTCATTTCCTTCTGTTCTTGCATGAAACCTCTATTTGTTTTGGGGCGGGGGTCTAAAAATGCTCAACCAGGTCTCATTCAGGTTCAGACTGAGAACCAAAACACTGCGTCAGCACTTGTACCTGTGATCCTGTCAAAACGCTCCAAACGGCCCTCAGCTTGACCCCTACATCCGCCCTCTCCTGACTCCCTCTGAAGTGTTTGCTCAACAAACACTTTAGATCCCCGCAGAGCCGCGCTCAGTCCACCTCTGCCGGTGTTTGAAGAGGCACTGAGTAGATCGACAGAGCTGCTACTCTTCTTCCTCGCCTCTCTTTCATTTCTGTCTCTGTACAATTTCCCCCATTTAATTCCTCGGCGAACAAGATAACTTCAAAAACACAACGGCTGGAGCACGTCTTCACCGATTTAAAGCGAATCATCATAGTGGTTATCCAGCTGTGACACGCCGACACACACACACACACACACACACACAGTCGCACACACACAAGCGAAGTGGACGTGATGTGTGGAGAAAACAAACGAGAAGGACAAGGAGAGTTCACTCATCTAAAAAAGAAAATCCATAACCTCTTGATGTCATCATGGTTTCTGTTCCCAGACACAGCAGGTTATTGGAAATCATCCTCTTCTCTCTCTCTCCCCCCCCTCTCTCTCTTCCTCTCTGTCCTCTCTCTCTGTGTTCAGTCAGTTTTTCACTTTTCCCTTTGATAGAGAGTTCCATCTGTCCCTCTCTTCTCTCCATCCTCTTGTCAGCGCTGTCCCGTGTTGCGATGAAGCTCATTAGTGGGCTGTCTCCATCCTGTGTGTGTGTGTATGTGTATATGTGCGTGTGTGTGTTATATATAGATGCAGCAGGATAGTGGAAGTATGATGTGATGATTTTTAATGAAGTGTGGAGTAATGCCCTCCTGTGTGTGTGTGTGTGTGTGTGTGTGTACACACACACACACACACACACACACACACACACACACACACACACACACACACACACACACACACACACACACACACACACACACACACACACACAGAAATGAGGAGTATCCACCCAGCATGTTGTAAACCCTTTCATTAGTTCTGTGTGACATTTTCCCTCATTTCCTCACAGCTCAGTCTAATTGAATCAGACACACCGGCTAACTTTTCCTTTTTTTTTTCTTCCGACAACTCCTGTCATTTTTCCGTAATCCTCCATATGAGTCATCCTTTGGTCTGCAGCCCGTGTTAATAATCAGGCTTCACTTTCCCCAGCAGTAGTCTAGTCAAGTGCCTCATTGTACATCTGAACCCCTACAAGGTGAAACGCTGTGATATTCTGCTCGGATCTGATCTGTTCTCGTCGTGACTTCACATTCATCCTTTCACCCAAGTGGATATCTGCACCAAACCTTCCCGTATTCCCACATTACCAAATATATTCATATATATTTGCACAACAATCCATTTCTGATGACTCTGCGAGTTGTTGCGTATAAGAAAAAGTTTGTTCCTTATTGATACAACGAGGCCTCCTGTGCTTTTAAATAATACATTTAAAAGAAAAAGTCCACTTTCCACTGGCTGCTGTTATCTCTGGCACCAATTCCTACATTTCCTTCTTGCAAAATACTGACACACAGACGTCAGGGATCGATGCCTGCGTGCTGAAGCCCAACAAAAACTCAGATCTGACTGTTCTCCTATGAAGCGTGACCACAGATGGGGAGATGCGTCTAAAAATCAGATCCACCCTGTAGTGTGAATGTGAGGCGTTCATGCATATGTAGTTGAGTCCAGGTGAACATGAATCACGTCTGAACACAGCTACTGCACGTCACGATGACGCTGTCCTGGTCCGGTCAGGAAGGCTGTCTGGACCTTCATTTCAGTGAAAAATGGACTTGTCAGTTTCCAGAGTTTTCAAGTGTTCAGTGTACAAAGAGAATGAGGAAGCACTTTGTTGTATGATCTTATCAAAACCAAATATCTCCTGGCGGATGTTCTTATTAAATGGCTGTGGATTAAGTGATGAAAGGAGAGCGAAACATCTCCTGCACCTCTTCTCTCAATGCTTTAAAGCCCAACTGATTTACAAATGAGAACATGAAATCCTGTATTAGTCCGTGTGATCTGTATGTTTTGATTTCGTGACTATTATTAACGTGATGGATTACTTATGATATCTCCTCCTCCTCTTTCTCCTTCTCGTCCTCAGAGTATAGTGGCAAAGTATGGCTCTCAGTTTCGAGGGAACTCTCAGCACGACGCCCTGGAGTTCCTGCTGTGGCTCTTGGACAAAGTTCACGAGGAGCCCAGCCTGAACAGCAACAGCAACAGCAGCAACACCACCAAAACTACTGGCAAGGTAAGTCTGACTCAGGGATTAGGATTATTATTGTAATTTCTTTGGACGGAGGTACAACTCCAACGAGGTCGTGGGCGAAAACCAAGACAAAGAAGTGTGAACAGTTTTCTTCACGTAATCGTTTTGTTTTTTTGTTTTTTTTTTATGTCAGACAATGTAGAAATTCCCTGAAGTTTGTAATTCCGGCTTCATACTTTGCCTCCAGCATTCACCGCAGAACACGGTGCCTCTTTGCTTCTGTGCGGCTGCTGTCTCCTCCGAGTTCTTTCTTCTTCTGTCTGCAGAAAAGTGTGCATAAGCAAATCGGCAACAAAAACAGACAACATGCTGCCTCCGTATCAAGCTTCCATCTGGCACAGCAGAAACCTGCCAGTCCTCCGTTTGCTTTTGCACAATAGCAGAGGGTCGGGGTCTGAGTCCATGTGCCAAATGTGGTTTACACACCAAAATAGAGATGAATCAGTCAGATATAGGCCTTCTGCAAAGTGAACTTGTGTGTGAGAGACTCCTTTCCTGTGAGATGTAAGAGCAGAGGTTGTTGAAGTCGCTGGCAGCCTCTCTCCCTCTCTCTCTCTACTTCTCTCTCCCTCTCTTTCTTTCTTTCACGTTCACCTCTTGACCTTGCGTTTGGAGAGCGGCCAGCGTCGGCCGTCATGCAATCGGCGTGAATGAAGGGCAGACGCATGATGAGAGGCTCCAGTTTGTCATTAATAACTGCCAAGCACACAAATCCAGTAAAATTCATATTTAGTAGATAAAAGAGGCAAGGTCGGCGAAACCATGGCGATGTAACAAAGTGTGTGTGTGTGTGTGTGTGTGTGTGTGTGTGTGTGTGTGTGTGTGTGTGTGTGTGTGTGTGTGTGTGTGTGTGTGTGTGTGTGTGTGTGTGTGTGTGTGTGTGTGTGTGTGTGTGTGTGTGTGTGTGTGTGTGTGTGTGTGTGTGTGTGTGTGTGTGTGTGTGTGTTCCATTAAATGCTGCGATGCTGTGACAAACCCCCCGTGTTTAATTAGATTTAATTACGAGTATCATCCCGTCGTTCCCAGTGGTCCTAGAGTTTAGCGGCGGTGCTATTTGTTATGCCACAACCCCTGGCCTCCAGGCGGGGACCTCCAGCGTTATTAAATGGATGCTCTCACGTTCTCAATCGTCCCGGGCACAGAAGCAACCTTTGTGCCAGGTAAACAGATCGGAGCCCGGGCCGCTCGTTAAGCTGCCAGTCAAACGAGCTGTGACAGACGCAGACGAGAGCCAAACAAAGAGGAAAGATGATTTGATTTTAGATCATAAATGAAGCTGTGAAGGCAGAAAACATTGCAAAGCGTCCTCTGCATAACCACACACAGAACCATTTACCTCTTGTGTTTTCCATGAGAACCTCCCACTGCCAATAGAGCTTTAGCCCCTGTGTTATGATTATAAGTACAATCAAGACTCTAAGGGATTGCTGTTGGTACGTGCAACATCCTCCCCCAAAATAGTCTCTTATTTCTGATTAACTCTTTCCTTAATGTCTGTATTTTGGTCCCAGAGGATGTGTGATTCGTCCCCGCGCACACCCTGCGGCAACGTACGAGAATATCCAACAACGCAGGCCTCAAACTGTGCAATTCCAATTTTCCAGCTCAATTATTTTAGTCTGTGTCGCCGCAAACATTTTGGCTATTATCTCCAAACGTGGCTGCCATTCGCCGTCTCTGTAATTATGTTCCCCTCCGCTGTAGTTCCCGGGTTTCCTTTTGTATTCGGCGAGTCGTGCCTGTAGACTTTACATCTTCCTACACGGCTTTGTCCCTCAGTGATCTCACTCCGGTTCGTGCTCCTGGTGAGATGTTTAATCCAGGTCTTAGTCCTGACCCGGCCCGGTGCAGTAATGGAATACACCTGACAAAATGTGGATTACTGATGCCTTTGGATGAACCCTCGAGTACGAATGTAGACATGCTCACGGGCTGAAAAGTGATCCGCTTCCTCCGCTGTGGAGACACAAGTCGGTTGAGCAGGTAGGTGGATTACTCCTGATTATAACGCTTACATGGTTGACTAAATCCATTTGCAATAGCATAATCAAGGTCTGGAGTAATCTTACAGTGACTGCATCCAGGCAGATTTTCTAAACTAATTGTGGAATAATCAGCGTTTTAGTCGGATGAATTTGAAGTCGGTAATGCAACGTTTCACAGCAGGAGGAAGAACCTGAATTGCTTTGAAAATACGCTAATGTCTGAGCTAAACTGCTACAGAGGAAGGAGGAAACTTCTGAATTGCTTTTGTTTGTCACCGGAGCCTGAGAACCCCGGCAGGCTGGGACGACACGGGCCGATGCTGAGTCGGCAGTAACCTAAGCGCGTCAAAGCTCTCACGTCACGGCACCAAAGAGCCGTCGTCCTGTATTCTGTGTAGACTTCAGCAGGACAGAGAGGGGAGAGAGACTGGCACAGGAGAGGGCGAGGAGATGGGAACCAGATGAGAGGTCAGGGGTGGACTTGAACCAACGATGCTGGTACAATGGTACATCTTCACCCTGCTTAGCTCTCCTCTCTCTCTCTCTCTCTCTCTCTCTCGTCCGATTGTGCGGTGTGTAATTCCCCCTAAGCCGGCGCATTGTCCACGGCTCATCTGCGGCTGAACGTGCAGAGCATCTGTAAACGGGTGACAAACACTCGACCTGTTCTCGGCATCCTCTAGTTTGTTTAATCAACTCTGACAACAGAATGTGTGTCAGATTTTCAAGTCCTTTAAGTCGGCCAACAAGTGTAGCGACTGGGTGTGCGCCTCTTTGTCACTCTAGGTAGGTGTGTACTATACGCAGACAGAAGAGTCGTCTGTGTGTGTGTGTGTGTGTGTGGGAGTCGATAGATTTATAGGCACACAACAGGAATCTTAAGAATAGAAATATAAGTAGTGATGCCGTTTATGAAGGAGGAGGATTTTCATTGATAGATTTTAGCATGAATCTAAGTCAGTTACTGATATTCCAGCGTTGCTTGATTATTATTTCAGTGTTTGAATGGATTTATGGGCTTAATGGGAGTAGATTTGAAGCATAAAGCCAAGTCTGTGTGTGTCTGACCTGAGATCCTAGCACGGCGAGAAACTGGTGTGGTGCCGGCGGTGCAACCAGCCTAGCAACTTCGGCAGAGTCGGATTACATAACACAACTGTCAACGCACAGCCAGGCAGCTCAGTAATGTTAATCCTTCCAGCCAGACCTCGCTAAACTCGCTGGGTTTGCTCCTCGCTTGGTTTGGCAGCACATCAGCAGCATTCCTAACCCGAGCGCAGAGGAGAGCTACGCTTTAGTCACAAAGCAGCACCGCTCTGCTCTCACCGCCGCAGGTAAACGCTCGGCGATCGCACCGCCGTAAACGCAGAAGAAAAACATGCCGGTGTCTCTAAAAGCAATGAATAGATCAGAGTAGTGTGAGATACTTTGGCTCGGTTCGTCTCTAAGGACATGAAACTCGTCACAGCTTCGGCTTACAGTCAACCAGAAGTCAACTTTGGAGTCTTAGTTAAACTTCAGTAGCTTGTGTTATGTTGTGTCTCTTCTCTGTACTGTTTTACTCTTTGCTTCTCTCATGAATCAATCAAGGGACGTGTGAAGGAAATCAGTTTATGCTAAACATGCAGTCCGTCTTTTTTAATTTCCTCGCTTCAGTTTCCTTTAAACAGCACCGCCAATACTCCATAATAAACCCATAACTACAAATACCCACGAGCGGGAGAAGCTTTTTCTTGACCCGCTGGTTGCAGTGCGGAACAAAGCTTCTGCTGGTGATGAGCGATGGGGCGTTACGTCGTATAAAAGGTCAGAGTCTCACTCGTAGCTTGTGCATCGCGTGGTTCCCTCAGGCTTTAGTGCTTCTCCAAATATGAGAAAGGTTGGCCAGATTATGGTGGATTTGTGTGATGAGATGAACTGGTTATCAGAGAGTACACACACACACACACGGTGAACAGTTACACGCAGCCTCGGGGCTTTCATGAGTGGGATTTACAGCGAGTTCTTTCACAGTAAAAGCCCACCCGTCTCTCTCTAAGGGCCGACGCCATACAAGCTTTGCCAATGCAGCACCAGCGCCAGAGCATTATCTGTGCATAATTCCATCTCAAATGTCGATACGGGTTGGCCTTTGAGCCCCTTTGGGCTGAGAGTGTGTGTGTGTGTAGGGGGCTGGAATCCCTGGCCCTGGAGCAAACTGCATTTTTAAAATCCAGGCAGTGGAGAAGGTGAGGAGCAAGGGAGGCCTTTTATCGACAGGGATGGGAATAGTGAGTTTGATGGCTCTCTGTGCCATTTCCACTCTTGTTCTCGTGTCACAGGGTGAGACGAATCAGTAGGAGCGCGGACAGGAAGAGGCTGAAGGGGTCTTTGATTTTACGTCTCCCTTGTCTGCGTCAGTCACCGGGGCTTTGGCGCGCTAACGTCCCGCCCAGCTGGTGTGTTGCTGTCAGAAATACTAGTGTCACAGATCAAGATGTCAGATGAGAATCATGTTTGGTGTAAATACGGAGAAACAGTTTGACTTTTACACCCGAGACTGAGAGAGAGCTGTGAGAGGAGGGAACTACATGTAGGAATATTGCTGTTGGACTGTAAATTGTTTATTTTAGATACATTATCCACCTGAATTTCGTTCCTGGTACATTCCATGTAGTCCGGTTTGTGACCTTTGTGTTCCCCGTGTTCTCCGTCCCATCCAGATGAGGTTGTTTAGTTGTGGCTCGCCTCCTTCGCCTTTACATCAAAGAGGAAGCGTAACCCTGTCGACCGGCCGGAAGGCTGATTTGAAGGCGGGAAACATTTCTGAGATGCCAGGAATGCCTCCCAGCTGACAGAGTGGGAGGATGAGCAAGGGGCTCTTTAAAGACCTTTTTCGGGGGGGGGTGATGTGTCTCTTCTTTGGTTCACGTTTTATAGACGATTGTAGTTGCCGACGTTAGAGGAAATGTCTCAATCGTGGAAAATGAAGCCGTGATCGCTGCAGCACAGAGACACATCGGTGCGACTGAAGTTTTTATATGTTATCAGGGTGAAACAGTCTGTGCAAGGTGGACCGGGTTAATCCTCCTCCCCTTCTAATAGGATTTACACAGGATGGAGCTGGAGAGAAAGTTTAGAGGAAAACCTTCCCCCCTCTCTCTGCCATATTTCACTCAGCTTCTCTTTAAGGCTCTTTTCTGAGGTATACCTTCTTATCCCATGGCTCCGTTCGACTTCTGCGGGGGCCAGAGGTGCTTTCTGTGCTGCGGTGCTGTGTAATGAGATGAAACAAACTGGTTGACTTTGCGATTTCTTTGCCCTGTGAATGAATTCGCCGAACTTCTGACAGCTCGTCTGTATTCTCCCTGTGTCACGTCTGAATCGATGAGATCTCCCCGTCGCCAATAAGACGAGGCTCACTTCGTAGATTTAGACCTCTTCCCCCTGCGTGGTTTACAAGCGCATCTCAGGAATGGAAAGAGGCAGAATGAAGAAGAAGAAGGAGGAGGGAAAGAGAGTTAGAAGGATTTGGTGTGGATTCTTACTGCTGGCTTTCTCTGTGAGATTCCTCCATCCTCCATTCCTCCAGTTTTGCTGAATTGGAAACTCAAAATTGCCCGTCGGTGTGAATGGGAGTGTGAGTGAGTTGTTTGTCAGCGCTGTGATAGACTGGAAGGAAAGAAAGAAAGAAAAATGAGAGACTGAAACTAAATCACAGATCGCATTTAAGAGAGAAAAACATCAAGAGATCAAATGAAATCCCCCCGAAGTGCTGCAGAGCTACAGGTCACAACATCTCAAATGTCAGAATTTGCTGTTCTCATTGTAAATTGATTGTTAAGTGTGATCATTTGAATTTTAAACATTGGTCTGGGTGACATTATTCATAGCACTGTTACTAACAATTCATGTGCTAAACGCTTCATTGATATAAACATTACCTGTTGGGTAATTGTGATTAAAATAATGATCAGTTGCAGCCTTTAATGAAACCATAAGTGGCAGTTGTTCTGCATGAGTCCAGAGGTTCTTTGTCCGTTATTGTAGGAGTCACAGTAACCGTGCACCATAGTGACGCAACTCTGTATCCGTGCCCAGTAGGAAGCAGGCAAGCCAGAACTTGCAAGCAGTAGGGATCCCGACCGGCCTTCCGGAAAAATGAGGTGACAGTGGGAGGCTATGAATAATTAAATGTGTCCTCTCGGGGGGGCAAAACAGTCGCTCAGACAGAGAGGGAGAGGCTCCATAAATGGCAGCAGTATTAGCCCAGAGATTGATTCATGCTGAGGGAGTGCAGCAGGTATTTCTGCCGACCACGTCCTGTCCTCTAGCACAGCCTTCATGTCCTACTGCTGTCCTGTGTGGATGTGGGTGTGTGTGTTGATGTGTGCCAGAGGGGAAGGAGTTTGGCTAATGGGTCCAGGATGTGCACACAATCAGACACACAGATGCTGTTCCACCGATTTTCACCGATTTTGCCTTTGCCAATGCACTCGCAGACAAACTCCTTCAAAGCAAGTTGGCATGGAGGTGTAAAAACTCCTACGGGTCTGAGATTCTAGTATGTAAATGAGATAACCACCATATTTCTTAGGCAACATCTAATGAAGTGTCTCAATATCTCAAAGACATTCTTCTTATAGTAGTTCAAGAGCATTTCAAAGAACACCTTGTGACCTTATCATAGGGGGGGGGGGGGGCGGGCGCAGTGAGAGAGAGAGAGAGCAAGAGCGAGCGGTTATAAAGGGGAAAATGGAGCATCTTCACAGATTCCATTATAAATGTGAGGTTGAATGAGGATGATGGCAAACTAATAGAATTCAGCCTTGTGATATGCCCCTGCAGAATTCAGCCCTTTCACTCCGAGCACCAAATCAGAGCGCTTTCAGAATGAGCTCCACAGAGCTCTCCACTCTAATGACCCTGATATCCTTTTCATTAGGTGTAGCATTCAGACGAGGTGAAAGCAAAACTCTACATCTACTAATGGACCAGACTGGTGATGATGTGTTATGGAAATGTAAAGTTCTGGCCAGAAACACTTTCAGTTTTTTCTGACACACGCACACGCACACGCACACACACACACACAGGCCGAAAGTGAGCAGTGAAGCAGAACCTGAGTGCTCCAAGGTTACCATGTTGGGCAGGCGCCCTGTGTGAGCGGGTTTACCTTGTGGCTGTGTGTTTTTACTATGCAATGTTCCCACTGTTAGCTTTTCAATTTTGTCAGCCACAGTAATTTAGCTCCATAACATTTGTTTTCCGTCAATCAGCAACAAAGAACAATGTAATCTAATCTAATCTAATTTAAACACTATCCAACCGAATCTAGTCGATCTGATTAAATTCAACATAACATAATTCAATCAAATCATTCAAATCTAATCTAGTCTAATCCATAATAGAATAGATCCAGATGCTTGTATGGTGTGAGGGAGTCGGTAACTGGATCATCTGACTACACTAGACTGGAGGAAACTATAATCTTTAATCTGATGAATCTTTGCATCTAATGTATCTAATAACTATAATTAAACAAACCATTTGGTTGGTGTTTGTGTTTTCATTCATTCCTTTGCTGCACAGTAGACTAATTACTAATCTTCTAGAGGCAGATGTGAATTGATTAAATCTCTGTTCCCACTTATTCCACTCCTGCTCGCTCTTTGTTAGTCCTTCGTTTGTCTTCGTCTGTGCAATCAGAGGTACGGGGAGATGTGGACGTGCGTGCTGTTGGTGACATTCTGGTAAACAAACTCTGGCCTGCAGGTTCATTGTTCAGTGTCACTCCCGCCACACCCACACACACACACACACTCACCTTCACAGGCTTTTTTGCTCACGTAAGGTGGCGTCTTCCTGGAGCCTGCAGGCCCTGAGGAACAGGATTGGTAAGGGTGATGCGGTCTAACCTGTTCCTGTCACCTTGTCTGCACTGTTTGTCATTGGCCATGTTGGTCTGAGATGCAATTGTCATTTTCATCAAGTGAACATTCTTGGAAATAGGTGCACAGACACTGCCCATTGTTTTTGTGTGCGTTTCTGCAGGCAGTGTGCTGAGAGAAGTACATACGGAAATGACACAGAACAGAGAACATACTCACTCAGAACATGGTTGGTTCTTTACAAACCTAAAGATTAAATAACAGACAGCTGGTTTATGTGTTTGTTGATGGCACAGAACATCTGTGTGTTCCTGGTTCAGCTTTTGTGTAAAGACAAATGGCTGAAATAGCCTTTTAAGTACGATGGCAGGATTACAACGCCTACGACATTTCACAGCTTATTTTGAAGTGCTCTCTCTCTCTCTTGCTCTCTTGCTCTTCTCTCTCTCTCCCTCTCTCTGCCAACCACACATCAACACTATTGCTTCTTGACCAGGCCAGAGGCTCGGCCATTTGCAGCCGCCCTGGCTGGGCTCCCATCATTGTGAGTCCTTACAGGACCTGTCGTCTTAAGGAGCTGATGAATTCCTTCCCTTCATCTCCATGAGACGTGCCAGTTCATTTACTTCTCCAAATCAATATTTGCCTTTGAATAAACAGGTCCAGTGCCCAGATGAGACAGAGTGAGAGAGAGAGAGAGAGAGATAAGAGAGTGAGAGATGCTGCCAAACCAGATTTGGCTGTCGGAGCACTGCTGTTGTTTGAGGCTTCTTATTTTCTGTTCTGTTTTTGTTTTGGTTGAGCTGGCATCTCCATAGTAACAGCTGGAGCGTGGCAGGTTTGGCTTCAGATGGCGTGCTGCAGAAAGTGATAGTCTAAGATCACAGAAGCCTTATAGCACAAGCCGGCGACGAGGCTCCTTGTCTCTGGTTGCGGAGAGGGGGGGACTCATTAAAGTGTGATCGTTTCGTCACACACGCGGGTGTAAAGACGCCATTTGGCCGCGGATGATCCACCAAGCAGAATGCTGGACGTAGACGCCGGGGCTAAAAAAAAAAGGTAGTGTGGTGACTGCAGTTTGGAGGAGAGGCATGTGTGTCTGTGGCTCTAATGCTGACCGACTCTCTGTGTCCCACACAAACACACACACACTCACACGCTACTCGGATTGAGGTCGTGTAAAAACCATAATCAGTTCGAAATCTGCATAAATTGAGTCGGCGTAATTACAAGATGCTAAATTAGAGGGAAAGTTGGAAAATGAACAGCTGCGCACGTCTCGGACAGTATTGACGGAACTACGCACGGCGACACAAACACACACACACACACACACACACGCTCTTTTATTCAAGCCCGGTCTGTGTTGACGTAGCCTACCTCCCCATACACACACTCCGGCGGTGGGACTATATCAAAAAGACGGCGGTGGGTCCGGCTGTCTGAGGAAGCAGCCAGCAGCGATGTCAACACCGCCTCATCTCTATCGCACGCTCAGCAGGAAACGTCATTTCTTCCTGCAGGAGGCCCAAAACACTGAGCTGATACCGACGGGCTTAATGCGGGGGCGGAAAAAGTTTCTAAGCGCACACACACAGGGACAAGGACAAATGATAGACCCATTCAAATACTAGAAGGCAGATAAGCCTGGCTTGGTCCAGACTTCTTTGATTCAGACATTCTTGATCGTTTCCTTCCTCCAGATTCATGATTTTCTTTTTCTCGCTCCTTCCTGCTCTTCCTCTTTGAAGACATTAATTGATTTCAAGTGTTCTCTGGTGCAGAAGATTCTTCCCCTGCCGCAGTCTGCCATCTTAGACGTGAGCAGCTGCCAAGTTCATGTTACGCCTTTCAAGATCTTGTGTAAGAGAAGACGTGTAAATGTGTCATAAGTAAAGAAACACTGAAGTTGCTCAGTGTTTTTACAGCAGAAACAGAACTGTGTCGTCATTTAGATCATTCCTCCTGGTGTTAAATCAAACGTATGGCTAAGTGAGTCTAGCTCGCTTGGCTGAATTGGCGCCCAAACACCACAATGACTTTGCCTGAAAGTGATGGAAACATTCAGCAGAAACACGGCAGCGTCTCGAATGAATTCTTGTACATTTTCCAATTTTCTTTGCTGTCGCAGTTTTGCTTTATCGTCTCTATGAGCACGATCGCTGGCTGATTTGTAAACCCTGGGGATCTTTAGTCACATTCTTCTTGTGAGGAACAGACGCTATTACCACTCTGCCTGAATACACGTTTGTCTGTGTGGAATCCTTGTGTGTGTGTGTGAGATGAGCACATCACCGTAGGTACGTGAGAGTTGATACACATTGTGCGCGTCGGCGTGATTGTGCATGTGCATGTAAGTCAAGTGTGAGTGTGTAGGAGCGCTTGCTGGCGGCTCAGGTGATTGTGTAAAGCCCCGCGAGCCAGTCGGTTGATTAGAAATGTGGTTTGAGGCGATAACTGAATCAGCGTCTTTCCTCAGTCGGACAGCATTTATTTATTTTCCGGTGTTATTTTTAGGCTCAATAAAGGAAACATATTTCTCCCCAACTGCAGCTTGGGTGTCTCACTGCAGGCACACAGTAACTTTACATTTCGTGATTGCCTTGTTATGTAAGGTTGCTGAATTTTCTTTTTGGAGTCATCGGAGACTCAACAAACACACACACACACCAACAACAACAACCTTCACTGCACCTTTGATCCTGGCACCTCATGCTAATACAAACATTCAGTTGTCTGCACCTGCCACGGTTAGAATCTACAGCAATCTACAGACACTCACACACACACAGGTATTAACACGCCAAGCCAATCTCCCAGTCAGTCGATAAATGCCCCGAACAAAGTCTCACATGAATGCTCGAAGGCCACAAAGAGCGAAGCAGGCTTTGATAACGACACGCTGCATGTTCTGGTGTGGGAATCAGGGTGTGAAGGTCTCCAGGGAGGGAGGAAGCGGCGCCTCCACTGGCAGCCAAAGGGCGCTGGTCCAAAGGAGGATTCGCATGGCTGCTCTGGAGAAACATTGTGAGGGTGCTGTGGAGGAAACCCACAGAGGGGAAGAGAGTCTCGCACATAAGTCACAGACCGGCATGTCTGGGAGAGGAAGGTGTTCAAACAACCAGCACATCTGTATTGGTGAAAATCCCTTCCACACAAGCCGTAATGCAGAAACGTCAACAGAATTTTGTCGTAAATAAAGAAGAAATGACTTTGCTTGAATTGATGTCTCGTAAACATCAGAGTTTTGTCCACGGCAGCAAACACTGATCGGAAATCGTCAAACTCTTGGCAGAAGAGCCTCTTGCAAAGGATTATGGGTATTGGTGAGTACCCAACTCAGATCAATGATTATAGGCTGTAAGAGTAACGCAAGGATGAAAGCAGTAACTGGAGTCTGGCGTAGACGAAAAGACTAATGTATGAATATAAAATAATTACTTGTTTAATGCAGATTCTTTTTCTCAGTAACTTTGCTATTTTGGCGTATAATTGAATGTTTTACTCCTGGTGAAGAAGAGTGCCATTAGCTGGTGCACATACTGATGAATTCGCACAAAGACAGAAGTGGGATTTCATTTTTCCATTTATCAGCAGTACATTGCTGTGGTTCCTCTGTGCCTCCACAGCAACATTTCGTCTTTTCACTGCGTTTTATGCCACTTATTATGTATCTTCACCTCGGGTAACCTTTAAGTTATACAAGGCGTCTGGAGGTTTTCTCTCTTACTGTAAATAGCGAGAAATCCAGTGCGTTGAGATCTGTAGCTGCGGTCGGGAGAAACCGGCAGGCAGTAGGTGTTGGAGACTTGAGTCACAGCAGGGCGTCTTTAGGCAGGACAGCCAGGGACGACAAGAGAAGCAATCTGTTCTTGTTTTTATAGCTCTCACACACACATTCGCACACTCATTCCATATAGTTCTCACCCCTAGCGTCCAGCGTGAGTGTGCGTTGTTGTGTTTTTCTCCTGTTTGTTGTGAAATACGGCTCTTTCGTCTCTGAATTGCCATTGCTGCTGTAACAAAAGAATTCCCTGCAATGGATCAATAATGTATATCTACTCTAAGCTATACAATGGCAAGAGTTTGTTAGACTTCCAACAAGAAAGCTAGAAATACGCTGATGCTTTTGTGTGTCATACACACACAGGCAGTATTGTACCAGTTAGGGCTGTGAGTTTCAGATCAAAGTCTTTGTGCGGCCTATGACATCACTGCAATGTGAGGATCAGGACCTGTCGAGGCGAAACACTGGCACGACCTCATTCAGAAAATGCAGGTACTTAGTTGTGCTTATGCGTCCTTGGAAGTTTATATCACTTGTGTGTGTGTGTAGGATGCACGGTGATCTTGCTGATACACAATACCTAGGAGTCCTTGCGACATCGCAAGCGGTGCTGATGGTGTTGATATGTACGCGTTTGACCTCTCATCAGTCACAGTGCGAGTAAACTGAGAGGGAAAGAGAGAAAAAAAACAAACCCCTGTACGACACAATGTTCTCCTCAACGTGACCTTTGCTCTGGTCTACACTCTAGAAACAAAGCAAACATCCCTGAGACTTGTCGTGCCGCTGAAGCTGGTAGTTTCAGGGTGCCGGAGGGCATCAGAGCTTCCATCAGCACTTATCACAAATAATCCACTTCGTATTCTCAAAGGCCCGTGCGTCTCCAAACCTCAGCATGTCCATCGGCCTTTATTAGATCACTTCTGTGTGCGCGGTCGGCAGCCAACACGAATTCGATAGACGAGATTAGGTTTCTGTGTGTCAACTGAGAATCACAAATATGGTGGAGGTGTTTACAGACCTCATACCGAGCGACGTCAGGCCGCTGAAGGGAGCGTGCCGAACATGATTCCTCCTCCAGACTGTGTGATTATGGAAGCCAAAGAGAAACCTTGTCACCAACTTCTCATCTATCTGTGCTGTGAGACATAACAACAGGACAAATTCAGAAAGAGATTTCATTCCTAGGTATTTTCCCACAGTATAAATTTGGACGTGTCTCCCACTGCAGTGTCTCACGCTGCTGTGTCTCATTCTGGTCAAAGATCTAATCTCAAATCTCTTTATTTGTGTCTCTGACGGCTCAAACTCCCACTCAGTAAGAGCCCCAGTTAACGCTTCACAGCTACGACAGGCTAATCACAACCTGTCGACTTAGACGATCAGAAGTGCTTGTGTAAATTCATATTGTGTGTTAGAGGGAGTGAAATTATGTCAGAATGTCTTAATGAGTAGTAGCTCACTAACTGACTCACCGGCCAACCTTTAGTTGTACTTGTACACTTACACTTACTTATTCAAAACAAGCTAAACTAAGCTAAGCTAGGCTAACTTCTGCTGTCTGGAAACTTTTTTTTTCTCCATTTGTTTGTTTTATTCTCCCTGGTGTTTTAATGCGACATTAACCTGTCTATGTCTCAAATGTCAACATCATATCCATGTGAAACTGGCTGAATTACAATCATTTATTAAAATGATTGGGAGTTTGTAGTTCCCTCTTGTCTCGCTTAGAAACTCTGATGGACTCTGTACAGATACAAATATAGTATACAAATACGTCTACCGGATTAATATGACAAATAACTAAAAATATTATTGTCCATTACTTAATTTCTTATTGCTGCGGCCGACCGTTGCATCTATTTTTGGAAGACAATAGCAGAGCCGGTGGTGTTATTATCCCTCAGGACCTAAATAAAGCCACTGTGCACTCGCTTCTTCATCCCATCCTGCACCCACAGCATCTTATCTCTTCCCTTTAACTGTCTTTCTTTTACATGCTCACACATACACATACACACACACACAGGCATTCTCTCTGCCTCTAAATTAGTCTTTCACAGGCTTTTTACTCTCGTTAGTCTGGCGGTGGAGGCATCCGTTCTCTCTTTGTGAGGTCCAGCTAAGAGGTGTTTGACCTACTTGCTGGTGGAGAAGGTGCCTTTCAGGTGTGCAGTGAAGAGCCGCGCTTTTCATTCCCTACGCAGAGAGAATGAAGTTTGAATGCCGGTCTGCGTCCGCCACCCTCGCTCCTCTCTTCACTGCAGAGAGACCTGTTGTGTTGCCGCTCTCAGGGCCGCCGACGCTCAGGGCCGCCGACACTTCCCCACAGAAAGCCTCCTTTCATTCCCGGGCACTTCACGTCCTCAGTTGGATATAACACATGAGAGGGAAGCTGTGAAATGCAACATGACGAGAGTAAAGACGGAGTACCTTGAAGCCGCACTTGATTATGCTATGTATTAAGTAAAGAGGAAGGACAATAAGAGGAAATCTAAACTGCTGATGTTAATTTTTTTTCCTACTTAAATCTGCTTCTATAAATATAAAATAATTTCTCGTAGTCTTCAGATGAGCATGATCTTTCTTCTCAGCCAACACTTCAGGTGTCTTTAAGACAAAATACAGACATTTTGATCAACTTTTTGACCTTAAGACATATTCCTTATTAACATATTTAACGGTTTGCGGCTGAATTTTCGCTTATGTGCACCGTATGTTCCATGTTTAGGTGTCGTCCACAGAAACCATGTTTGTCTTTTGTTTCAGACGAACAAAGCTGCTGCTGCCGCTTCTCTTTCTGCTTTTTTTCTGAGGCCATTCTGTGACTGATGAAAAAGTTCCCTGTTCCCATGTGTGGACTAGGGGAATGGGGCCAGCGTTTCCATAGCGATGCTTGTAACCTAGTCTGTCTCAGAGGGTCTGAGGCTTGTTCTCTATTGTCCTCCGGAGAAGAGGCAGAGAAATGAGTAAAAATGAAAGAATGTCTGCCGCAGCTCTGCTCGTGAAAACAGAATTAATGTGATGTACATATCAACGCTCATTGACGCTCATTAGCGGCGTCTCAGTTTTGATAAGAAACCCTCGTCTCCACCGGAGCCTAAAGATCCACGACACCTCAATACCCTGAAAGTCTTTGCCCTGTATGTGTGTGATTTTTAACTTAAATTGTGTTTGCTGCAGACAGAAATCGCTTTAGGGAGCTTGGGTCCTTAAATGACATCTGGATTATTGGACTCATCTGTAAGGTGTCATGTTGGGCAAAAGAGAGAAGAAGTTGCAACAAGCCTGAATAATGTCTGAAACAGCACATAGAGAAAAAGTTGTTCTTGTTACCTTTCAAATTAATTGATGAAGATGAAGTTTTGCGACAGATTTCGAGGCAAATCTCGGAATCTGTCCACATTTTTTTGACATTTTCTTGAAAACTAAGATACATTTTAATGAACTTGTATTTCATGATCCAGATATTGACATCATTTCAACTCAGTTATGGACGTACATACTTAGATGCAAAAGAAAGCAATGCAGTAGTTTGAAGGTCATTTCAAGGAACAATTTGACTTTACGTTTAAAAAATGTAAACACTTCTTTTGGATTCAAAGCCTTCATGTATGTGCACTGTTAGATGTGTTGGCTTCCTTACCAGATTTATGGGTCTAAATTGTCCACAAAGCTGGATTCATACGCGGCCCAGCTGAGATTCACAAGCTGTGCCTCTCAAGTGCTGCAAATGAGCTTTTGGGTAATTTTCTGTTTTCACGCTTGCACCCAAGCCTGCGCAGCCCGAGCAGAACTGATGCAACAGCAACGCAAAATGGAAATTGAAGTCGATCTGAAATAGCCTGCGCCGCACAGCGTGGTCCCCAGGTGCCGATGAATCCCTTTTCCAATCTCTGCAGCTCGTGCAGGGTTTCTAAACTGTCCATTACCTTCCAGAGAGGAAACGAGCGGCAGGCTGCTGCAGGGCAGAGCTGCCTCGGCCCGTGTTGTTTACACCTCACGCCGTTTATTTCTCGCCACCTTTCTGCTCTTTTCTCTTAAAGGTTTCTGTTTTTACTTGAATACGTCGCAAGTCAATGCCAAAATGGTCGTGCAGGGGTACTTACGCTGAGGTGTAAACGTGGAATTGCAGGATAGCCGCTGAACAAGCTGAAGTTGAGGCTAAATCTACTTTTTTTTTCTAGTCTCTGTTGTGTTGTAGCTTTGAACACAAACTGTCACATATGCCTATTGGCTTTATGATTCTCAGTATTCTGTGTGTGTATGTCTGTGTGTACGTGCGCTCAATGAAAAAGTTTTCAAAGAAGCCAAAACATGCCGCGCTGTTCAAAGTGATCCGAGCAGTGATCGGATTGTGTTTGAACAACAGAGAAGCTTTGTTCAAATGGTATTGTCATCGTTTTCAAAGGCAAAATATGAGAGGACGGCAAACAGACCCTTATATCCCCTGAGACAGCAGCCAGACCTGGAACACCAACATGTTGTCTTTATCAAGGGTTGTCAACAAACACACACACACACACACACACACACACACACACACACACACACACATACACACACACACAATATCTCTGTGCTGTGGAATTGCATGGAAACTGCTGTTTTAATCCTCAGGAATGTTGGTTAGGATTTTCCTCACAGGTGATAGTCGCTCTTTTTACATTTCATCCATAACAGCCCTGAAGAAAACTACTGCTCCCTGTAGGTTTGTTGCAGTTAAGTTAGTTACCATGGCAGCCAGGATAAACCCTCTCAAAAAATGCTAATCCTGATTCCTGTGACGAGCACCAGGACTCAGATGGAAGTGAGACCGACTGTGAACGTTTTGAGTGATTCAATGTTGCTGTTTGTTTAGATTATAGAACGCTTCCAAATGTTTGTATTTCTGTACTACCCCTCCAAATTGTAGTACAAACTGGCTTTTTGGGACACATATTTATTTAAATGCATCATTGGAAGTTCATTGGAGAGAGCAGGTGTGTTTGTTGTAATGGATGTAATAAAAAAGGATTACGGCTGTTTTGTTCTGTTCTCATGCCGCTTAAATAGGAGCATGAAAACATAAAGGAGCGGTGTGAAACCTGGAGGATCCACTGTTACTCTAAAAGTCTACTTCCTGGATGATTGAGATGTTCTGAGCCTGGTTGGAGGTCTCGGCCTGGGCAGCCTCCTCTCAGGGTCAAGTCCATCCACGTGTGCAGACTTTGAAGGACAGTCAAACGTGGACGCGCCGGCTGAATATGAAGGCAGAAGCTAATCCAATCACGCCGTATTGTTCTTTGATAAGGATCAGAGTGGCGCTACTCCATAATTTATGTGTTTACCTGAAACTCCAACGTGGAGCGTTTCCTGCTTTGTGATTTGCTCATTTGTATTCCACATAGACAGGAAGCAGAGACGCTGCAGCCATTTAAAGTTGAAGAAGAGGAAGATGAAAGACATATGAAGTCATGTTTCTGTTTAATATCCCCGGTGTAAGGATCATTTTAGCGTTAGCTTTATCTCAATGTTTGCACGTCTCTGTGTATGTCTTAAATCAGTAATAACCACCTGGTGTTAGTTGACACATTTAATATAAACTAACTATGATTAGAATCCAACAATCTGCTGCTCCGCATCCCTAAGTTGTATTTTCCCATCTTTTATTCATTACCATCTCTCTTTTATTCTTTTATTTATCTGAAGTTTCCCGTCTCGCTGTTTCCCACTCAGCACGCCGGCGACATCATCAGTATCACAGGCGTTTAGATTATTTAGGAGACATCAGCGTGACGCTTCAGATGAGTGACGGCTGAAACGCTCCGACTTCAATCTGTGTTGACGTTTTTCACTGTTGACTAAACACTGCAGCTTTCCTAGGCATCTCTCTCTCTCTCTCTCTGTCTCTGTCTCTCTGTGTGTCTCTCTCTCTCTCTCTCTCTCTCTCTCTCTCTCCCTCTCTGTCTCTGTGTCTCTGTCTCTGTCTCTCTCGCTGTCTCTGTCTCTCTCTCTCTATCTCTGTGTCTCTCTCTGTCTCTCTCTCTCTGCCCCTTGCTCTGTCTCTGTCTCTCTCTATCTCTATCTCTGTCTCTCTCTGTCTCACTCTGGGTCTTTCATTTGACCATATTGTTTTACTATTGGAATGAGTGAATTACAGGGAGGTTGATCCTCCTTCCAGTCTTCCAGTCTTAAGCCACATGCCAGACCAACTTTGACTTTGAGTATTGTTTTGTAAATCGTGTGGGTCAGAGGTCAAAGTTAAAGCGTTCGGCTTGCACATCAAATTGAGATAAACTGACTTGCATAACATCATATCTAAAATGTTCTATATATGTGAATAACAACGACCCCAAACTTGTGGGCTTTACTAAGTGTATCAAAGCACATAACAATATAATTTCCTTAATTTCTTACTTTTGTCCCCTGCTTTTTTTGCATTCACGTTGTAGAGTTTTTGTTTTCTTTGTGCCTCTGGCTGCACGGTGACGTCTCTCAGTGTGAGTTTCTGAGTGTGTCTCTCTGTGTCTCTGCAGGGTCCCGGTGCACTGGAGGACCCCTGCAGTTCCAGTCCAGCCATGACGCAGCAGCCTGGGGGCCGACACAGTTTTGTCCAGGAACACTTCCAGGCTCAGTACAGGTGAGAGCCTGGCTGTTGTTGTTCTTAGTTTTCTTTTTTGTCTTCGTCTTTGTCTTTGTCTTTGTTTTCTTTTTCTTTTTCTTCTTCTAGATGTCAAACCCAGTGAGTTTCCTCACCTTTATAAAAATGAAAAACAGGACCACAGTAAACTTTGGTATCTCATCAGTTATGCAGTGTGTAGCCTGGAATCCACCAGGCGGAGTGTCTATTATCCTGAGGTTGTGTTTGCATAAACAGATTTTAATATATGCCATTAAAGAGAATAGAAAATTCTGCACAGGTGAGAATTCTTTTCCCCCCCTGTGGGGAGGAAAGTAGGCCAGACGGGCCTGTGAAGGATTGTGGGGATTTGTCTTTGTGGCCTCGTGGCTCAGCAAGAATGGAACAGGAGAAAATCAAAGTTCTCCACTTTAATTGGCCCTCTAATAGAATGAGACACTCCACCTCCATCTGACCTTGTGAGCACATTTGGCCGTCTGAGCTAACTTTGCTTCGCGGCGCCCCTCACTTGACTCCTGCTCAGGGCTCTATGAGGTTACTTGATAAATTGCTGCTGCTTCACCGGCATGGTGTGTACGCTCGTTTCCACGCCGACACATTCTTGTTTTTGGTTTGCAATTCAGAAAATTATAAAAACAGCGTCCAGCAGAGACTTAATTTATTCATTAGATTCTGGTTTTAAGGGGGGGGGAATACAGATGAGATGAAGAGGAGGTCAGCTGAGGTGCTGGGGTGTTTGGGTAACAGAAGAGGTTTTATATGTATGTGCAATGTATATGCAAGTAAGAAATAATGGTAATGTTAACATTTTCATCTATTTAAGATACAGAAGCATTTATATACATAACAATACAGTAAATGTTCAAACTTTTCCCCAGAAATGAAAGAATCTACATTTAAATTGTGTTCTTTGTAAGTCTGCAGTTTGTCTGAAGCATGCAGAGGCGGTGGAGACTGGACTCTGACATGACAAAACAAAGCAGAGCCACTAATTCTGCCTGATTGTCCTCTTTGCTGTTTTATCAGAGAGTTATGTTGTCGTCGCCGTAACAAATCTTGATGAATGCAGGTGTAGAGGCACATCACATGTTCGCCTCTCAGTCGCTGCCTGTTGTCTCGTTACATTGATTTAATGAGTTCAAACTGCAAAGCTGACGAGGCACTAATTAGGTAACACTGAGTGAAAACACTCTTTCAGCAGTTGACACCATTGTGAGGAGTTAATTCTTGCGTGAGGTGTTGTGACAGGCCGCCACCAGATTCTGCTCTATTTTTACAGTTCTCAGGTGGAAACGTGGAGAGGAATCCCGTTGCTAGGGGAACAAAAGAACAAAGCTGTCTGATCAGTTGTTGTTGAAAGGTGATGACGCCAGAGAACGCTTGCAGTTGCGATTTCACTAGTGGTCAAACCGGCGGCCCGCAGATTATGGATGGTGTGTGAGCCAGTCAATGAAAAGGTCGAGCCCCAGACACTCGCACAGTATTGATCAGGGCATTCTGAGGTCAACCAGCCCTGCATTGGTCGGTTTAACCAGCCGCTCACTGGTGGATGATGGATTAAAATGGGTACGAATTGAACCTCGACTCCCATGATGCTCGCCGCCCGACTAATTGAAAGCGGTAGCCACAGAATCTGTACGATGGAGAAGGTCAGGTGATCATGCAAAAAGACGATCCGTCTGTCACCTCATCTCTTCCATTACTGCTTCCATAGAGCTCTCTCTCTCTCTCTCTCTCTCTCTCTCTCTCTCTCTCTCTCTCTCTCTCTCTCTCCCTCTCTCCCTCTCATACGCACACAATTGTTTATGTGACATTATCAGATTAGGTGCCAATTTTTTAGCTAAAAATTTCCCTGCACACGTCTCTGGAAAACCTTTCTGCCTCTTGGGTGGTCCAGTACACTGCTACACACACACACACACACACAGTTATTTTTCGTTCCAGTTATATTTAGACGAGCATCTCTGCGTGCCTCAGTTGTGCGGCTCAGAATGCAGGAAAGGAAAGGTTTGCACCTTCAGTTCTCTTCAGCCGCTGCGATTCACTCCACATACCACACACACACACACACACACACACACACACACACACACACACACACACTTCAATGTGCCGTCACTGAGTGGGGGGTAATTGACTTCATGTACTACACAGATTCAGGCTCGTACATGTACACACACACACACACACATAAATGCATAGACATTTATATTTCCACACACACACACACGTTATCATTATAGATTTGTGTAATTAGTTCTCCATGTTGCTTTGTCCTGTGATTATTCTACAGGGACCCTGGAGAGGCTGAGAATGGACCTTCATAATTGTGGTTTTGTAGTTTGCCTTACAGCCTTAATGACATAATGTGTGTGTGTGTATGTGTTTACTGTAATGCAAGCACTTGAATCCTATGGCTGCAGTGAGGCGTGTGTGTGTGTGTCCTTAGACATTGTGAAGCAGTTTTCACCTGTTGGCACAATCCAGCGTGTCGTCATGGTTGAGCAATGCAATTAATGATTATTTGAATTATTGGGGAATCGTTTGATTTTTTTTGCATGAGTTCATTATTTCATCTTCAGCTCAGGTTAATTGCTTAGAGATTGAAATCTCACACATTCCCAAGGACCAATGTAACGTTTTCACATGGCTCATTTTTTGATAAACGACCAAAGCGACTAAAATTGTAGAGTAATTTTCTGTTAATGCACTTAATCAATCAACTATTGAGACGTCTTGTTGTCAAAGAACCCTACACTCATCAGGTTCATATACTTCAGTCATGTCAAAGTCAAAGATTCCCTCCACGTTTACACACACAAGGACACGTGGAGCTGATTGGATTCACCTGCACATTCAGAAGCATCAACATGATCCAGGCTTCCACTGAAAACATGCTTGTCCATTCACATCACCAAGTTAGATAGCAGAACAATTGGAGAACGCCCAGATTTGTCAAACATTATCAAAGGATGTACGGCAGACTGAGCACGTCATTTCTAATCACACCGGCACGATCGGCAGTTGATAAAGACGCACCGGAGCCCAAAAGCTGATTTCTATTGTGGTCCTTTGGGGATAGAAGAGGAAACGAGATGACAGATCTGGAGAGGAGAGACGAGTACAAAGAATTCCTCCTCCTCCTCCTCCTCCTCCAGTGAGATGCAGTGAAAACTACCGTGCAGGGACAAATACATTAGCCTGTAGGTTGAACCAGAAGAAGAAACCTCACCATGTCAGAGATGTGTTGGTGTCACTGTGGATATTTTGAGGATGTGGTTTGTGATGGCGTTGGAACAGGATTTCACTTCGTATGTCATCTTCTCTCCCCCTCATATATTTACATAATTGGAGGTGGCTGGTCCATTTAAAGTGTGTGTGTGTGATGTTTGTGTGAAGTCGCGTCAGTCTGCAGTTCAGTGATTTGACACATTCTGGAAGTTATGGCGTATTATTATTATTATTGTTATTATGGCTGCTCGCAAATCATGAGTAGAGGGAAAGGTGTGTGTGTTTGTGTGTATGACAGAGAGAGAGAGTGAGAAAAAGGAGAAGAGGAGAATATGTGATATTAGATATGCGTAGGTATCGCTGAGTGAAAGTGAGTTGTTTTTTTGGTTACTGTCACTTTAAGGCCCCTCCCCAAAGGCCCTTCAGTCCTGATTGGTGCTGGTGGACACCTTTGGGAACGTTGTTGTTGTGGAAGTAGGAGACAAAGCTGCTCAGGACCAATGAGTTTAACCTACAGAATGCATTTCTATAGGCACGTTTGCACAGTGAGTTGTCCACATCCACCAGACTTCATCTTCATCTTCATCATAGTCAAGTTGCAGTCGTCATGGGTGGCGTGTCCAATTCAGTCGATCATGTAGTAGTCAATATCACCTTAGTTGGTGGTTCAGTGCAGCTGTGTGTGTGTGTGTGTGTGTGTCACAGTTTATCTCAACATAAAGGGATGGGTGAGTTTAGATTACGTAATAACACACAACCGCAAGGCTCCTTCATTAATCCATAGAGTTTGCTTGTAAAATTAATGAACACTACTCGTCTCTTCCAGCCTTGATCTGCTGCTGCTAATTTGCACAGAACTGGTACAGAAATTAGTGTGTGTGTGTGTGTGCGTGCGTGTGTGTGTGTGTGTGTGTGTGTGTGTGTGTGTGTGTGTGTGGCATGTACAGTATAAGTTACTGTAGGCCTGAGCTTTGACTTCTACTTTGATAATGACTCATTACCTTTTCCTCTGTTGTTTGGTTATTATGTAAATGGACTCTGCTGTTTATTCTACTTCAAAGCGTTCATTACATTTTCAAATTAAGCTCTGATGAAGAAACTCTGAGCTTACATTTTGATATTTTCCAGCAGTGAGTTGCCCTCATTTGTTGACTAATACCTGGACGACTGCTTCATGTTGGTTTCAGTCCGTGTTGCGTTCAGTGGCTCCCTCTTCCCTCTCCTCCTCCACCACCTCCCTCTCTCCCTCTTCTCCTCCTTTTTGCATCATATTATCCCCGGCGAATTGGAGTCACTGCGGCGCTTTCCCTCTAAACGCTCTCTAACCGAGCAATCACTCCCTCGCAATCTCGACGTGTCTTTATTCTGCTGTCTCTGGCTGTCTCTTTCACTTCTCCTCTCCCTTTCTCCCTCTTCACCCTCTTTTTTCTCTCTTTCCTATTCCTCTCCTATCTGGCGGCAGCTCTCCTCAGAGGCATGCGGCGGAGTTGTCTGATCTGAATAAATGTTTGCGATTAGAGTCGGTGTCGTCTTGCGGTTTGGGCCGCTGAAGTGAGAGACGGCGCTCCAGTCGCCCCTTAAATGAGTCTTTGTCAGCCTGCCTTTGTCTGTCACTCTAGTTGTGGCGTCCATATTTGATGGTGTGGGAGATGTGCAGAAAGCTCCCAACTCCTTGAGATTGGTTACTCTCTTCCCCTAATGTGGTGGGTTTGTTTGGTTAGATGCAGAATAGATGTGAGAGTTTTGCCTGTGATACAGTTTATATACGTTTCTTTCGTTGTCAGGTGAAATCCTTGTAGCACCAATTTACTGGGCTCACATTATTGGTTTTGTTTTTCGTTCAGTTCAGTTTAGACAGCTGATGTTGTTTGGGGTCGTATTCAAAGGAATCTGTATTTGCACCGTGTTCTCGATGCTCCTTGGGATCCCTCAGCAAGATGTGTGAGGAGAAACATCTCAGCCTGCTGCGTCTGTGACCGGGTGAAGCAGCGGAGCATGGATGGACTGAAGAAGAAAATGTTTGAAGAAGAAAATGCCATTGATAAATTCACGTGGCGCTCCCTGGTTGACCTCTCGTCGGCTCTGTCTTGTCAGGCCTCTTGGCCAGAGTTTGACATTCTCTTCTCTAACTTGGAAGCTTTGGCCCCCTGCTGTTCTTTCTCCCAGCCTCCTGCTGACGCCACCCAGCTGCCTGCACCACGCGCTTTGAAGTAGATGCTAGCAAGTTAGAGCGGTGCTGTTTTATTCATGCCTATTTTTCTGACATATATGGGACGCTGTACTCTGAATACATACGGACAAATGCGAATATGTAAGCGTGCTATAAATGACTTCTCTAATGTTTAAAACGTGTTTGATGTTAACTTTACATCAAATAATCAACATGAGCCTAAAATACTCATCAAACTCTACAGCTGACGTGAGGCCGTCATGGAGGCAGGATAACAACAGTGGTGTGTGTGTGTGTGTGTACAAACTTGCTTACTCACAAGAAGTATTTGACGCAGAGATATTAAATGTAGCATAAAAGTAAACATGGATTTCATTCAGGCTAAACAAACACTTATGCAAATGAGAGCATAAGTATCAACAACTGGTAGTAGTAATTAAACAGAAACACTTCATATAGAAAAGAATCTGCGTTCACCCCCAGGCTGACTGGATACAGCAGCACCGATGGGGAAAGAACAGGCAGGCGTGTGTTTGTGTGTTCAGTGTGTAGACAACATCCACCTGCATCTCATCACCACTGCTGTGTGGGTTTGCATAGAGGATAACAGGAGCGGGATCTCTTGGTGTTCCATTGTTTGGCATCATTGTGTTTCAGACTTCACTCAAAGCTGCTGGATATTCTCTGTACATATGCAGTGTGAACATAAAGCTTGGCTCTGTGTGTGTGTGTGTTTGTGTTTTGCCTCAGTCATCTTAGATTTGTGCTGCTGTCAGTACGGCGTTCCTTTGAGATAAGGGAAATGTTTTCCTGGTAAATAGTGATCTATGAGCCACTTTAGCCATGTAGAGCTGCTGGACAGAGAGCCAAGCACACACACACACACATCCCAGTTTGAGTGTGTGTGTGTGTTTCCTGGTGAATTAGGAGTTGTCTAAATAATATTAGCACTTAAAGTTGACCTTATAAGAAGTTGTTATCAGTCTTTTAATGTTTAAGCTTCAAAGGAATGCACACAAGCGGCAACACACCAGCAATGTGTGTGTGTGTGTTTGTGTGTGTCTATTAGTAGTAGTTTGAGCAGATAGCACAGACAGAGGCAGCCTTTGTTTGGAGAATTACTTCCTCCTCATGTCTGGGCAGTGTTTTCCTGCAACTTTACCCTGTGCAGCTACATTGAATTTGCTTGTGTGTGTGTGTGACTGTGTGTGTAGAGACTGAGTTAGCAATGTGAGAAATTTACCTTGTGAACCTTTATTTTATTGAGTAGTACGTGGACAAAGTATATCATGTATATCAGGAGTATAAACTAGGAGATTTGCCCTAATAGCCGGCAAATACACTTCATAAAGCAGGAGGTCTCTTTCTATTTTATTTTATTCTATTTTTATTGCATTTTGGTCAGATATTGTGGACTCGGGGAGTTACACAAATAACTGCAGTAGTCGATGCTTACTCACACTCATAAGAACCGGTGTAGAGGCTTCAGTGTGCAGCCCTGTGCCCGACGTCCTCATGGATGGACAGAGAGATGCTAACTTGATCCTTCAGACCTGAGGGTTTCATGGGCTGGTTTGAGAAGCTTCTTTGAGTGGAAGCTTCTTAAAATGGAAGCGTTGGGAGCTGCATATTTCTGCCACATCATCAATCTATAACACCGCAGAACTTCTGCAGTCACAGGATCTGAATGTGGATGAGCTGAGAGTTTCAAGCTCAGGAAACTGAACTCGTCTATGAGTTTGTGAGTTGCTAATATAACTTTCAGTGAATTGGTTTGGTGGTTGGAAAGTTCGAAATTGCCCGCAGGTGTGAGCGTGAGTGTGTCGTCCCCCCCGTCACCCCTGGACCCTGCACAGGGTGTGTGTGTGTGTGGAGACGGGATAGAAGAGCATCAACAACACAGCGTGGAAGAAAATTGGACATTTTAAAACAACACAAAGCTACTTTAGCCTGCAGGAGTAGAGGGAAGATGGGAAAGATTGCATCAGGAACTCTGCTTGTTTCACACACACACTACACATCAAGAAGACAAATGAAGCCCAAAAGAAACCCTGTAATAATGACACACTTCTTTCACACAGTTGTTGACGTTGTGTTTATGCTGTCAGTCGCCTTAACGCCACGTCTGGATTACCTGGCGGTTCTGGCTTTGTCCCCACACACACACATTAACATATCGTCGACTGTAAATGTTACTAATGAAATGTGTTAAGCATGTGTCCCTAATAAAATGGTAGTGTGTGTGTGTGTGTGTGTGTGTGTGTGTGTGTGTGTGTGTGTGTGTGTGTGTGTGTGTGTCAGAGAGCTCTTGTCTGAGCAGTCCACTTATCAGAGTTAATTTCCCCCGACAGGAGCCTGCCTGGGCTCCTTGCACACACACACATAGAAATCCACGACCACTGACACACGACTGACTGGCAGACGGACAGACAGTGGAAATGAAGTGTCTCCTCTCTGTGTTTCAGCCCCAGAGTGCTGCTGGGCCCTGCAGGACTTTAGATGTCTATAAAGTTCTCTGTGTTTTGATATAGGAGACGTTACAGAAGAAGTACTGTGTGTGTCTGCTGTCTGATACTTGGACTATGATTGGAATTCAACAGCATTCAGGGGTGGAGAGTTTAAACTGCAGGATATATTTGATTATTATTAACAGGTCAACTGTAACAATTTATATTTAGTTCTGAAAGTTGAGTATTTTAAAGTGACTAAACCTCATTTTCAGACTTTCTTGTTGAGTAACTTGCAGCATGGAACCCAGTGCACCTGCTTTAACACGGCTCATGTGTCTTCTCCCGAGCCCAGACCTTCATCCATCACTGTCTGAGGAGCGTCAGCCGACAGTGTTTACACCTTCAATAAGGTCGCGGCCTCAGCCACTAAACAATCGAGCTCCCCTCGACAACAACAGTCGCGTTCCCCCAGGGTGCAGCCAGAAACCGTGACCGGGCGAAGCTTTGCTCCCATGAATTTATTTTATCTTAAACTCGAGTGAACTCTCGCCTCTCACCCCAGAGAATGGAAAGAAAAATCTATCTATCTAATGCAACTGAGGCTCTAGTTATTATTTCAAGTGGTTGTTGTGGCTCACACACACACACCACACACACACACACACACACAGACACACACAGACAGAAACACACGCACACACACAAACAGATTGCTGCAGACTGACAATGCCTGAAAGTGAGAGATTGACTGAATGTGTGCCTGTGGTGATGTGAATCATGATGTAGCTGTGATGCATGGTGTTACATCGCTAAATCGATACGTAAATCATGCGCCGAGGCCCGTACAAATAATCATCATCAGTCTGCCGCCGAAACACTTATCGACACGCAGCCGTCGGGACGTCGCCGCATTAAGAACGCAGTTAACAACCACAGGAGACGCAGTGATGGATTCCACCCCTGAAGAGGCTGGAAGCTGAAACACGCTCCTCATTTAAAGTTTCCTGTAAGTAAACAATGAAATTCAGCCAAACACAACAAGAATGCAACAGCAGAGGAATCCAATAACCGCATAAGAGAGCCATGGATCAGCAGATATATGGAGGCAGGAAGGAACGAGAGATGAACCCAAACAAGCACACACAGTAAACATGTTCACACTAACAGCCTGCCTGCTTTGATGCAGTCGGTGCTTTAAGGTTGCATCGTTCCACCTTGTTCCTGTGATGAGGTGCCAAGAGTTCATGGTTCAGTGTTTAGTGTTCTTCACCACAGAGCCACGCTGAGATGAGTAAGAGCTTCACATCTGCACGTTTGTTGTTGTGCTGCTGCTGCTGCTCTCCAAAGTGAAAGAGAGGTGGACTGCTGCTTTGACGCCGGGAGGTTGTTCCCGCTCTTGCTCTCGCTCCGTGCCAGCGATGCACACAACACGCACACCTGCACACAACACGCACACCTGACAGTTATTCTAGTCTAGTGGAGAACGTTCCTGCTGGTGAAGAGTTTGGAATGTGTGTGTGTGATGCTGTGTGTGTGTGTGTGTGTGTGTGTGTGCGTGTGACTCGGGGCTGTCTGCTTTAGTGAGTACAAACTGACATCATTAACCAGGCTGAGAGCGACTGCTGCTGCTGCTGCTGCTGCTGCAGGCCGGAGAGAACGTGACAGCAGAAATGTGGAGTTAGAACGCTCCTGTAAGAGTTTGACATCTTCTTTGTCCGTCTGTCTGTCTGTCTACTTTGGATATCTCTCTTTCTCTCTTTGCTCTTCATTTTCCTTTCTTCTGTCTGTCCAACCTCTGACCTTTATTCCCAGCTTCACAACTTCAGCATTTCTCTTTAATCCTTCCTTCTCTCTCTCTCTCTCTCTCTCTCTCTCTCTCTCTCTCTCTCTCTCTCTCTCTCTCTCTCTCTCTCTCTCTCTCTCTCTCTCTCTCTCTCTCTCTCTCTAATCATCCCTCCTGATGTGTTGCTGCACCTTTCGTCTCATGGTCCAGATGGTTGTGTTTCACTGCTCAGTTTTCCCTACAGTGCACATAGAAAATGCACATTTTGCTACTATGGAGGCTCTAAGTGCAGCAGACAGCAGATTCCAGCTGTGTGTGACTGCGTGCTTAAAGAGAAGAGAGGATGTTTGTGCTTCCAGGTCTTTGGACTGTGGTGAGGATTCAGAATGGACACTAACGTTCATCACTTCCTCTCCTCTCCCCAGCACACGGATCAAACCCCTGTGTGACGGTCAGAGTGGGAGGGTCGACACTTCTGTTCCATATTTAAAGGATGTGAGCAGAGTGGAGGAGTGTTAGATGGGAAAAGAGACAGTACGTCATCATATGTGTTAAAAAGGATCTCTCTCTCTCTCTCTCTCCCCCCCCTCCCCCCCTCCCTCTCTCCCTCTCCCTCTCCCTCTCCCTCTCCCTCTCTCCCTCCAGGTCTTCTCTGACATGCCCTCATTGCCTTAAGCAGAGTAACACCTTTGACCCGTTCCTATGCATCTCCCTGCCAATCCCCCTACGACAAACCAGGTGACGTACAACACACACACACACAACACCATACACTCAAAACACGAGACAAAGACAATACCTCAGGTAAAGATTTGGAGCTCTTGGTCTCTTTAAGTACCGTTGGATTTAGTGTTTCCAGTAGCAGACTCCACTCATTTTGAAACCCTCACATGGTTAAACCGCTTCAATTAGCAGTAAATGTTACACAAATGCAGATAAGCTGAACTCTTCTTCTCACACTTTAATCCGAGCCAAACAGAGACAAAATGGCCTTAAAGAGTGAACAAAACTCTGCCTGTAAAATCAAATGAGAGGATTTGTGTCACTCTGGGCGCTCAGTGGCGCCTCCTATCTGAATATGGAGGCGCCTGAACTCCCTGCCAGTGTGTGTGTGTGTGTGTGGCCTGTGGCTGCAGTTTGCCGAAATCTCAAACAAAGACCAGGGCTGATCGGACACACAGAAACAAGCGCACGCACACACACACATTGATCGACTTCTGAATGCCGTTTTGTATCACTGCTGTGCACACTGAGTGAAAATTGTAGAGATGCTGTAGTTCAGCTGGGTAAGATGCTGCTGATGTAAACAGGTTACAGAGGAGAGGAGAAGCAGAGTCTGGGGGCAGCTCAGACCTGTGGGTTTGTCTTAGTGGAGGCATTTCGAGACACACACCGTACACACACACACTCTCACACACACTGCGGTGTTGCAATATAAGTATGAAGGGAAAATGAAAAGAATATTCTAACTTCTGTTTCTCTAACTTTGTAGAGAAAGCCTTAAACCCTGTGCTTGGTGAGAGCATCTGAAGGCCCCAGTGGGTCTGAGTGTGTGTGTGTGTGTGTGTGTGTGTGTGTGTGTGTGTGTGCTTCATCTGAACCCTCTGCCGTTACAAAGCTCCACTAACATTCAATCAGATGCAGAGTCAAACTCCAGCCAATTCATAATTAATATCTTTCCAAAAGTCACTTTCCCGTCTCGCCCCTTCTGTCTTTGTGCTTCATTAAGAGCACAGCGGCGTATCGCCATGCCGACTGGAAACAGAAACCAGTTCATGAAATTAAAACAGCAACTAATTAATGAGTAGAAAGAAAGGAGAGTGTGATCACATCGCTGGTGTTTGATGACTTATTTAAGCAGTGATTCATCGCTCAACAGCTCCATCTTTGCTTGGCACAGAATATGAATCTGGTTGATTGTGATGATGCGATGCTTTCAAGTGTCTGCAAGCTGCACAGGCACCAACAGGAGGAAGAGCGGCATCAAGAGATCAGAATAACTCTGGCAGGAACGTGAATAATACCCTGAACACAACACGAGCAGCACTTTGGCTTTAAAGGAACCACTCCGTACCGTGTTTGTGTCGAGCGCGGTGGGGAAACATATGGCGAGGGGCCCGTCTGCTTCAGCGGTGACGATCGGGCTGCGATCCAGCCGAGCGTTGGCAGATTGCGCGGACACCTGGCGTCACACTTCTCTTTTCAGTGTCTCGGCCCTTTCCGACAAAGTAAACAGATTCACACGACTCACCTGAACAATGCGTGATGGGGAACAGGAAGCGGCCGTGTCGGCGAATCAGTCGTCGTCTCCACAATGAGAGGAACTCATAGATCCTGTCGTCTTCCTCTTCTGTCAACCCCGAGTGATCAAATACAATCAGACGCACCGACACACAGCGGGACGAGAAATGAAACCTAATGTCAGATATCATGTTAAACACTGTGTCGCCATGGGAACGGTTCTCATATTTGTTGTCATTGTATTGTATTGATTATTTTGTCTTGAAATACAATTTATGTGTTTATCCTTGTGTGTGTGTATGTGTGTGTGTGTGGGTATTTCTAGTCAATGCAAAATCTGAATTGCTAAACACCTTGGCGTTTTGACACAGCACGTCATCTACCTCCTTCTGTTTGTCCATTTAACACCAGCGCTTAAACTCGCAGTGACGACACACACTCACACACACTCCTCCCTCTCCCACAGGCCCTTGTGTGTGACTCTGGTGTTAAACGCAAAGGGTCAGCGGTACCTGCGGGTGGGACTGGCTGTTCCACTCTTTGGCTCTGTTGCCTGCCTGAGA